>NW_007730486.1:23957-24840 GCF_000696425.1 Galeopterus variegatus | reverse complement strand
CTTGGTGAAGAATTGCAAAGAGAATAAGGCTATATAGCCAGGAACACTGAATCCCTGAAATCACCATATATCAACTTGAAGCTATACAGTATATTTTATTCTATATTGGAACTTTTGTTCATTAAAAAATACTAAATAAGGAAACTAATTTGATAAATAGATCCTTTGAAAACATTTTGTCATGAATCTCGGTGTAAATGAGTGAATGGTATATTACATCACAGACTGTTTCTGACCCATCAAGTATATTCTGATCTTTTTTTTCGACAGGGGTCTTTTCTTAAATAAATAAATAATGGGGGGGGGGTGTGAAAATTGCTATTATAAGTCCTGCTATAAGTCTTTCCAGAGTCTGAAAGCCCGAGAAACCAGGAGCTCTGATGTCCAAGGGCAGAAGAAGAGGATGTCCCAGCTGAAGAAGAGAGAGAATTCACCCTTTCTGTGCCTTTTTGTTCTATTTGGGCCCTCATCAGATTGGATAACGCCCACCCATACTGGGACACTGGTGAAGGCAGATTTTCTTTGCTCAGTCTACAGATTCAAATTTAAATGCCAGACTCTTCCAGAAATATCCTCACAGACACACTGAGAAATGATGTTTTTACCAGCTATCCAAGCATCCCTTAGCCCAGTAACACTGACACAAAATAAACCATCACATCTAATTAAAATAAAGTACTACTAAATATATTGATGTGTTTTGTTCTCTTAACTCCTTCTAAAAGCTTTTGTTGCTCCTACAGGATATAAAATATGGTTGTTCTCCAAAAAGTGTAGTAGAAAAATTTCTTAACCAAAATATAATCTTTAATATAAGACTATCCACATGCTTTATAATAGTAAAATATTTTCAAACATATCACAGAATATACTAATAAGGACT
>NW_007730486.1:17923-21982 GCF_000696425.1 Galeopterus variegatus | reverse complement strand
ATAATTAGCATTGATTCCCAGACCACAGGAGAAGAGAAGACTTCTCCGGGAAGATCAAATACACTTTGTAATTGTCCACTCTGAGATTCCAAGATCCACAATTTCCCATCAGTAGATGCTGCTGCCAGCAACATTTCATTGCTATGACTGTGGTTATGGAAAGCAAATGGTGTTGCATACACCCTTGACGTAGTTTCAAATTTCCATTGGAGGTGACCTTCCATGTTACAACAGTAGATAAAGCAATCATGGGAACCAAAAAATATTTCTTGCTTTGATGCTGAGGTACATGGGGATGAAAAGATTGGTCCACTGGTAGAGAATTGCCAAACCTATAAAGGATAATAAAAGCAAAAATAAATCATTCATCTAATTGCAACAATTCTCCTTTAGATTAAAGCTCTATGAGGTTCTTAATACAAATGTAAGAGATGTAGGCTATTTGAATGGTAACTACACACAGAAAATAATGGATTTTTCTGAAAAATAGTGCCCTCATAGTAGACCTCCAAGTGGTAAGACCCAGGACAAAATATATTGGAGCACTATTACATGATTCATTGCTATGCATAATATTACAAAGAAAGTTAATTTTGAACTCCATTAAAAAGTTATTACTATTATGTTCAGAGACACTGAGTTCAAAGATAAAACTGCATAGAGTTTTCAATGTATCTTATTAAAAACTATATCTAATTTTATTCTCCAAACATAGGGAGAAGGAAGTAATCGGGCTGAAAGGAAGAGTTTAAGTACAATAATTTAGAGCTTTAAACAAAAAGCTATGAGATGTGTATCTGTCATGTGGATATATAATATTTGCTTATTTTAAAGCTACCGTATTAAATACAGACAAACCTGTATTTTAATTGTATTTCAAAAGCAATATTTTGAAGAAAAGATAAAGGAAGAAAAGAATATAAGTCTAAGACAGCAGCATAATAGGAAAGGAAAAAAAGAAAAAACAGTTGGCATATTCACAAAATATGATTTGTAATCTCAATTCTGTACCTAACTTGGACAAAATCACTTTCATCTTTCTATCATTTATCCTAAAAAAGTAGAAGTAATAGCATTTGCATCATCTTACCTCTCAGGAATCTAAAAGTGAGAATATATTCAAACTACTTTGTGAATAAAAAATTAAGTGAATATAATAAAAGATTTCATCCCAAAGTAATTGTCGAACAGAGCAAAAGGAAGTGTTAGGCTATGAGAGGTTCGCAGAATAAAAAGCATCCAGAATCCACCCCAGCCATCAATGGGTTAACTTCTCTTGGAGCTAATGCATTCTCAAACCCACAAAATAATCCCCCAAATCAAGCACACATCAGAAGTTGTGCTATAAATGACAGTCACTTGCAGGTATTTAAAGATGTGAAGATTATGCTCCCAATGAAAGGTCTGATATAACCCAGAAGGAGCCTACCCTATTAGTCATGAAGCGAAGGCTGGGACTTCCACCAATGGAATTTTGGTTGCACAACAGACTTTGGTTTTCATATTAAAAAGCAGGGGCTTCTGGGCTGGCCGGCTAGCTCAGCTAGAGCATGGTGTTGATAACATGGTGTTGTTCAGGATCCCCATTCCTGCCAGCCGCCAAAAAAAAGCAGGGGCTTCTTTAAAATTTCATCACCTCGGGCCGGCCCCGTGGCGCACTCGGGAGAGTGCGGCGCTGGGAGCGCAGCGACGCTCCTGCCGCGGGTTCAGATCCTATATAGAAATGGCCAGTGCACTCACTAGCTGAGTGCGGTGCGGGCGACTCCACCCCAAGGGTTGCGATCCCCTTACCGGTCANGCTCGGGAGAGTGCGGCGCTGGGAGCGCAGCGACGCTCCTGCCATGGGTTCAGATCCTATATAGAAATGGCCAGTGCGCTCACTAGCTGAGTGCGGTGCGGGCGACTCCACCCCAAGGGTTGCGATCCCCTTACCGGTCACGTAAAGACAAAAAATAATAATAATAAAATAAAATAAAATTTCATCACCTCAATAGAAGTTATAATAAAATTGGCTTAAAAACTGGTAAAAATTTAAAAATCAGGGGAGAGAGGTAGCAAAAGAAGTATAACAATGTTGTATACTCTTTTAAACCTTCTATACCGACCATTCAAAAATTAAGAAACCCATGGCTTCACATTTAAAACAGAACCAGTTCCCAACACAGTGAGCTGAATAATCTGTTTAAAATTTTACTTCAGTTCTCACCATCTACTATGCCTTTGAGAAAGTTATGTAAAACAGAACTAGAAATTTTTACCTGTTCTCCCAAGTGAGTAAAGCAGAGCAAATTTCCATCTACACAGCCAATACAAATATACTGTAGGCAACACTGTGGAGAAGAGAAGAGTGGTTTTCCACAGGAATGTTTCCATACTCTGTTCCCAGTAGCCTGTCATGGGCAAAAAGCAATTCACAGCATCATATGGGGGATTAGGGAAGAAAAAAAATAATCTATCTTTAGGATGAACACAAAGTTCTTAATATGATTAAGCAAATTCTGCCTAAAAATTAAAAAAATAGAAAAAACATACACAGAATCTTAGATTTTCTCATCTTTCTAAACTTTGTGTCAATCACTTTTAATGAATTCTGGTTCAGTGATACATGGACTATATCTAACTGAAAACTACTCAAACTTTCAGAATTCAAAGCAAAAATAAAAGAATATTAAAGATAGGAGATAAAATCAATACATATTATTTTATGCTTACAGGATTTACAGCCAGTAAAAGTCCGCCCAGTGTAGCAAAATACAAATGATGTGGAATCAGGCTCAAACAAGGAGAAGAAAAGACAGATCCTCCACATTTTAACTTCCAAACACACTTCTTTTTCTGAAAATAAAAAGCAAATTAATTGGTATTTGCCAGTGGTTAACAAATCTACATATCCTCTCCCTCATGATGTTATGTCTATTATCTTTAGTATAAAATACATGCCCCTTGTAGAGAATTAGATTAGTAAAAAAAGTCCAAGGACACCACCTACAACCACTGTTAAAATTTTAGCATCTTTCGTTTTGATCTTTTTGGGGGTTAATGTGTGTGTGTGAATACATACACATTTTAATATAGTTGAGATCATTCTGAATATACAACTTGGTATCATGTTTTGCTTGGTATACACATTTTAATATAGTTGAGATCATTCTGAATATACAACTTGGTATCATTTGTTTTAAATGCATAAAATCCTTTATGAACATAAAATAATTTGTGCCTTATCACTGAAAATTGTTTGGAACTCATTTCCTGGTATTATTAACAATTTGGAAATAGACATCTTGGTGCATATATTTGTCTGTATTTCTGGTTACTTTGCCAGGATAGATTCCTAAAAAAGAATTCTACTAGATCAAAAGATATGAAATTGTTACCTATGGCCAAACTGTTTTCATTAGAGGCCTAACAACCTACCACCACTCTCACCGGCACTTAATGTTCTCATTCTAGTATCTTTTCTAATCTAATAACATTTGTTTCTCTACCTCATAGTTTTTAATTTTCATTCCTGTGTTTATCAAAGGCATGACACATTTACATAGCCATTTCTTCCTTGGTGTCCTGTGTGTTTATTTATGTCCCTTGTTTATTTTTCTATCTGGGTCTTCATATTTTTATTAATTTGTATTTGCTCTCTCTTTTCATTTCTACTTATGAGTTTTAACTCTTTTTCACATTTATTTCAAACTTTTTCCTAGCTTGTTTAATTTTGTAATTCTTATATAATTTTTTAAGTTTTCATGTAATCATCTTAAAATATCTTAAAGTATCTTAAAGTATCTTCCTTTGTGGTATTTTTCTGTTGTCAAGATGCTAATTCTAAGTTCCTCACATTTCCAAACTCTGAGCAGCAAATTTTTGGTAAATTTGGTAAGGAAGTTAAAAATGTCTTAAGATACTAAGACTTAATTAACTTCTTATTCTTCCCAGACCACAAGGCCAAACTTATTAAAATACTTGTAGTTAACACCTTCTCCCAGGCTCAACAGCACCTGACAGTTTCTCACTCTTCTGTGCTTAGAGTGTGAGACTGATGAGCTGAATTCTTACATAAAT
>NW_007730486.1:15487-17109 GCF_000696425.1 Galeopterus variegatus | reverse complement strand
CTCTTATTCTTCCCAGACCACAAGGCCAAACTTATTAAAATACTTGTAGTTAACACCTTCTCCCAGGCTCAACAGCACCTGACAGTTTCTCACTCTTCTGTGCTTAGAGTGTGAGACTGATGAGCTGAATTCTTACATAAATATCTAAAGCATATACATGCTGGTCATGAGATCCAATGTAAAAGAGTCCTGTGGTTGGATCCATGGTTGCTGAGCTTTTGACGGCATCCTCGGTAGTAAACATCCAGTATTTTTCTCCACTATTACTTTTCAGAACATAAATTAATCCATTATAACAGCCTGTAGGGAAACAAAATATAAAAAGTGAGATTTCATGTCATCAGAAAGGTGATCAAAAAGGAAAAAAAAAAAAGATGAGATTTTGATGTCACTGGAAAATAATTATTTAGCCTAAATCATGACAATTTATTTTCGTGTATATTTAGGCTCTGTGTTCAACTCATTTGATTTAAATTTTAGCAATGTAAAGCAGAAACTAAAAGGTAGTCACTTGTGTAAAATACCTATTTAGTGGTTACACTTTATTTTTTAAAAGTACTATAAAGTGCTTCACTACCAAGAAACAATGAAGCACACTATGGCAGAGAGAGGTTTTGGCAGACTTGAGTTCAAATCTTATCATGGCTGTCACTGGGCAAATCACCCAGTGTTGCTGGGCCTCAGATTATTCTGCAGAATGTGGATTCATTTACTTCAAGGGTTATTGGGCAATTAATATAATGTGGATAAATGCCTGGTGTTCAAGAAGTACTAACGCTAATAATAATCAATGTTCACTGAGCATTGACTATGTGTCAGGTGCTATTCTAAGTATTTTATATCTATTAACTCATTTAATCCTCACAGTGAAAGACACTATCCCCAGAACCCCCAAATTCCTAGTAAAGTAAAAGTCATCTACACCTTAATGAAACTGAGCAGCAGCTAGTAGCTAACACTTATTGAGCACTAGCAATGTACTAATGGATTCATAAGCAATTACCTCCATTTAATTCTCCCAAAAGCTCTGTGATGATTATGGTGATTTTAAAATATGTCCACAAATTCTTTGATACTCTTCTTTTCAATAGGGGGAACCTAATTCCCTTCCCCTTGAATGTGAGCTGGACTTCTAATGAACAGAATAAAGCAAAAATATGGCATGCAATTTTGAAGACTAGGTCTTCCTCCTCATTTACTCGCAGATCACTTGCCCTGAGGGAAGTTAGCTGCCATGTTGGGAGGGAGCTCAAGCAGCCTACAGAGAGGTCCCTGAGGCAAGAAACTGAAGCTTCCTGCCAAGAACCAGCAAAGAACTGAGGCCTGCTGCTAACAGTGATGGGAATGAGCCATCCTGGAAGCAGATTTTCCAGCCCAAGTCCAGCCTTCAAGATGGCTACAGCCACATGACAGACCCTGAGCCAGAACCACCAAGTAAACTTCTCCTAAACACTGACCCACAGAAATTGTAAGATAACAGATGTTTGTTGCTCTAAGTCATTAAGTTCTAGGGTAATTTGTGATGCAGAAAATTCATTTTTTTATTATTTCCATTTTACCCATAACTGAAGTTCTAAGAGGTTCAGCAACTTGCCAAAGGTCACAAAGCTTGTAACAGCTAT
>NW_007730486.1:14342-15430 GCF_000696425.1 Galeopterus variegatus | reverse complement strand
ATAACTGAAGTTCTAAGAGGTTCAGCAACTTGCCAAAGGTCACAAAGCTTGTAACAGCTATAGAGCTAGGTTCAAATCCTGGGACTCTGACCCCAAGGCCCACACTGTTAATCAGAACATGGCTAACAAGTATTCTTTGACAGCAACCAAATCCACCATACACAGGTTTTTAAAATTTAACTTGGTCCTACCAGCATTATTATATGGTAATTCAATTTTACTCTACAAACGTCAAATTCAGAAACTTACCCACTACAATAAAGTTTCCACACTTAGATATACATGCTGAGGATTCAATTCGATCTCCCAAAATCTGCTCCCATTTCACCTTCCCAGAGTAAAGGTCAATTGCCTTCATTCTATGAGAATGGGAGCCGATGTACACAGTTGCAGATGACTTTTCAACAACTGGAATTACAACCAGAGGTGAAGCATCTACACATTTGCCAGTGTCTGACCTCCACCTCACATGTAACTCCATTTTCTCAGCTCCTATCACAGGTTTCCTCCCTTCAGAAACTTTAGCAACACAGGATGGATCTTTGGACTTCCCAATAAGAGCTGGAGGATTTAAGCCTTTGAAATCTTGAATGTTATTCTGTGAAATTAAATCAGAAGAATAGGCCAAAGAGCAGTGTCTTATCTTGGTTGAAAACCTAGTAGTATTCAAAGAAAAAATCTGGTTCCCTCTCCTCAGTGCAACAAAAGCATTTATCTCATTGCAATTTAAGGGCATGACAGATTTCTGATGTAAAGACTTTCCACTGGCTTCCTCTTGATCGATGCCACTAAGTTTCCTTTTTGGGGCATAACTCTTCCTGAATGTCAGGTCTTCATCTGGAAACACTGTTTGAAGGATATGATTGTAAATCTCTAAAATGGAATTGCTGAGAATAGTTTCCAGAAGCCCAGGTACTGATGTACCAACAAGTTTTTCAATCTCACTGAGGAGCCGTATGGACTTTAAGGAATCTCCACCACTACTCAAGAAGTGTGACTCATCAGGAACCTTCAAAAGATCTTCTGAGAGATTCAGAATAGACTTCAGGATGAGAGAAGGAAAAAATATGGTGAAGTAAAGACCTAAA
>NW_007730486.1:11494-13671 GCF_000696425.1 Galeopterus variegatus | reverse complement strand
GAGATTCAGAATAGACTTCAGGATGAGAGAAGGAAAAAATATGGTGAAGTAAAGACCTAAACCAAAAAACTCCAACATTTACAGGTTAATATATGAAATGATAATACCTACATTAATGATATGAACATAAGAAATAAAAAATAAACATTTTTAATAATTAATATATTTTAAAATTATTTTCTTTGTATTAAATTAAAGGAGACAACCATTATGCTACCAATTTTGTCACAAACTCACTCTAAAACTGTAAAACAGCCTTCCATTTAGAGCAGTTTTCCTACCCATAAAATAGGGAATGGAGTTACAAAAACATCTGATATATTAATTATAAAGCCCGTAAGATATTAACAGCTGACATTTCTATAGTATGGGAGTAGTATTTATCTTCATCTGCTTCATATAAATCAAAATTGCTTCAAAGAATCTAAAAATGAAGTGGGTAAGACTTTTATCTAGATATCCTCTATTTTTAGACAATCACATTCTCTTCTCAGAACCTTTGAGAAAAGAAAAATCCACTTCTTTTTTTTGGTGGCTGGCTGGTATGGGGATCCGAACCTTCGACCTTGGTGTTACAACCCCATGCTCTAACTGACCAGCCCCTAGAAAAAGCCACGTTTTATCTAAGAAAAATTGACCTATTGAGACATACATATAAAAAAATTAATTCCCTTAAGCAGAAACACACATTTTGTTACTAAAAGTTCTTCTGGAATAATGATTTAAGCCCTAAGTACAGTACAACAGATAAAAGATTGCAGTATAGCAAGATCTGGCTATTTTCTTAGGTCTGTCAAGAGTGTTACCACACTCCACTGCCCCTCTTACAAAAAAGTTATGCCAAGACAGGCTTTGTCTACATGTGTCTTTTATAACTACCTCACTCCATAAATTTCCCTGTGGAGAGCTTAATCTAATTTACAGTAGAGAACCTAACCTTTATTTTAATGCAAATTGAATAAGTGAAACTATGCTACCTAACATGTAGGAAGCAATAACATTCTTAGAAAATTTTATCAGTCTTATTAGGATGCTATCATTCCCTAAAGACATAAAATGACCTCTTTATAATAAATTTATATCTTAAAAGTTATACCTTCCACAAATACTGTAATTTTTCCCAAAGCTCCTCTTTTCCATTGAGCTTATTCTCAGACTTCACATTTATGTAGTTTAAATATATCTTGTTCAACTCAGAAACATCAATTTTACCTTAATATAAAAGAGAAATGACAAATGTTTTAAAATAACATTTTAAAACTTCACTTCAAAGTCTTTGTATTTTCATTAGTTACATACATTTTTCATTGTAAAGCTTAGAAATCCTAAGGAATAGAGTTTGTCACAGAGAATCAATTCCAAAGTACAATAGTCTAATGCTACCAAGAATGTAGTGAATAACAGATAAGAAAAAAGGAGAAGCTAATGCTTAATTTAAATAACTAAAGAAATGGTACTGTAAACTGAGCAATTACTACATTAGAAGTATGTAATAATGAAGATGAAATTGAGAAGGCAATATAATATGGTGACTAAGAATATATATTTTGAAATCAAACAGTCCTACATAGAATTTCAACTCTACCACTGTGATAGCTAATTTTATGTGTCAACTTGAGTGGGCCAAGGGGTGCCCAGAATAAACATCGTTTCTAGGTTTGTCTGTGAGGGTGCTCCCAGATGAGATTAGCATATGAATCAGTGGACTCAGTAGACTGCCCTCCCCAAAGTGGTTGGGCATTATACAATCTATTGAGGCCTGAACACAACAAAAGGAAGAAGGAGTTCACCCCTTTTTTACTGCCTCACTGCTTGAGCTGGAACACCTCATCTTAACTTTTCCTGCCCTTGGACTGGGATTTACATCATCAGCTCCCCTGGTTCTGACTGAATTACACCACAGACTTTCCTGGGTCTCCAGCTGGCAGACAGATCATGAGACTTCTCAGCCTCCAAAATCACATGAGCCAATTCCTCATAACAAATGTCCTTTTTATTTATTTATCTATATATTGGTTCTGTTTCTCTGGAACACCCTAACTAATATAACCACTAACCAGCAAAGTGATTTTGGGAAAATTACTTAATCTCTTTAAGCCTTATTGTTCTCATCTACAAATGGGAATACCACCTAACCACAGATTTTCTGAAGATAAAATGAATTAATTACACAAAGC
>NW_007730486.1:9491-10147 GCF_000696425.1 Galeopterus variegatus | reverse complement strand
AAAATTGTTTGCTACTGTTACATTACTAATACCCAGGATTCTTAATATTTTTCAAAAATAATAGGTCTTAAAACAAAATAAACCAACTTATTTTCACAGACACCAAAATCCATTTTGTAACTAATTTTAAAAACAACCATTTCTTCATGCTGGGAATAAGGGGCACACCGAATTATCCACACCTTTTCTTGTAATTTATCATTAATAAAAAAATCTTAGCTGTAAATAATACTGATACAGAACTCTGGCACAGAAAACTAGTGGCGGCTGCCTCTAATACTTATATATATTAATATATATTTAATATTTAAATAGTTCTACCTGTTGCACAAGTTCAATGTTAAGACGTTTGCCATGACGTTTGATCTGACTATCCTTTCGTCCCAAGAAAAACATCTCTCCATCTTTCACAGTCACAAAGTCTCCTGTGGCTCGCATTGTGCCAAGTGGTACTGTTATTTCATCATCAAGAAAACAGACTCTGTTTCTGCCACCTTCATGATATAAACACGCATGTCATAAAAATTCATGCAAAATATATTAAAAACCATCAAATCAAGAAAGAACATCTCTAAAAGTTCAGGGACTAAGCTTCGAAATTTGAATTTTATATTAAAAGGGGACTCACTTTTAAACGTTATCTGATAAAATCAGAC
>NW_007730486.1:7433-9297 GCF_000696425.1 Galeopterus variegatus | reverse complement strand
GAAATTTGAATTTTATATTAAAAGGGGACTCACTTTTAAACGTTATCTGATAAAATCAGACCCAATAACCGCAGTGGATAAGCTAAGAAAAAAAATAATTTATTTCTAAAATATACGTGATTTAAAAAAATTCATAGAATACCAATTAAATATAATTTTGGTTCTAAATATGTTACAGTTTCTAAATTACTTTTATAAGAATATTAGACATTACTATCTGAAATAATTGTAGTAACTTATTAAATGTTTCATGACTGAGAAATAGATTAAAAATTATCATCACAGGAAAAAAATAAAATTAACACATCAGATATTGTTTCTTTTTTTTTTTTCCTTTTTTTTGGTCTTTTTTCGTGACCGGCAACAGATCGCAACCCTCAGTGTCACGCCCGCACCGGACGGGGACCGGCAACGGGATTGCAACCCTCAGTGTTGCTCCCGCTCCTCGCTCAGCCAGTGAGTGGGAACCGGTCCGTATGTGGGATCCGAACCCTTGGCGGGAGTGCCGCCGCGCTCCCAAGCGGCGCACTGCTACAGTGCGCCACCGGGCCAGCCCCAGATATTGTTTCTTGAAAAAAAAATTATTCCCCATTTTATATATAAAATAACCTAAAATATATATAAAATAACCTAAAAATACTTGGCCGTTGCCTTCTTGAATTATGAAACCATTAGTGTCTCTGACTTCAACTACTGTTCCAAGCAGAGGAAATCCCAGCTGTACGGGCAATTCACATCTATAAAAAACACAACCCAAAGCAGTTTTAAAATTTTTGATTTGAATAGAATATTTCCCAATGTATTTAAATCACACTGTACCAAATAAAGAAAAAAAGTTTGTTATGCTATAATTCAAAGACTGACAAGAGGAAAAGATTAAGTGGAAAGGTTGTTATATAATTTTTAGTCACAAAAAGGTCTAGCAAGATCTCAGCACCAGTTATAATAAGATTCCAAATTACCAACTTAAAATACTAGATAAAATAGTGTTTCTAAAATTATTACCCCAGTACCTATCACGAATAGTCAGCGTTAAGATCCTGGAAAAATATAGCCTCTTTCCTGTCTATTTAGTATAATTAAAACCCTTACTTCAAAGTAGAGTTAAGAATCTTCTCTGGAATCCTGTAAAAGGTTGCCCAACTTGATACTTCTGTGATACCATACACATTAAATATTTGTGTTTTATTGCCTTCTCCTCTCCAGCTTTTGAGAATAGTCAATGACGGAAATGCTTCGCCACCAAGGGCTAATACTCGAAGAGAAGTACTGGCTGATAAAACAGTTGACTTGATAAGCTGAGATCCAAATCTTCTAAGCAATGTTGGTGTTGCCTGTAGACACATTAAAAACAATTTATTTCTTTCCCCTCATCTCTTTAAAAAAGTAAACACTGTAATGATGAGTTCAAAGCTTAACATTTGGAGCCACATAGAAATTAAGCCTATGTTTATCAAATGGCAAGTCATATTTGGAAAACTACTGAGGCAGCATCATTTTAATGTGGATATAGATTATGCTTAAGAAAAAAAACTTAAAAGGTATCCCCATACCTGCCAAAAAAAAAAAAGAAAAATATGCAAAACTATTAGTTATGTTTTGTTATATAGTTTACACAAAAAAATTTAAAGATGAAAAGGACAAAATCTATAATATAAATTTACATTTCCTTTCCCATTAGGTCTATGTACAAAAAGAACATGAAAGGGTTAAAAAATATGCCTAAACAAAACAACATGAATAAAGATTTTTAACAACAGCTTTACTGAGGTATAACTGATATAATAAACCATTTTGTTTGTTTGTTGTTTTTTTTTTGTCTTTTGTCTTTTTTCCGTGTCCGGCAACGGATCGCAACCCTCAG
>NW_007730486.1:5174-6089 GCF_000696425.1 Galeopterus variegatus | reverse complement strand
TACCCCTTGCCAGCCACCAAAAAAAAAAAAAAAATCTTACCCAGATTCACAGAATGACTCACCAATAGATGAGAATTTATATTCATTGATACTCAGCCAGCCATATAGCTGTACTATATAAAAACTTGATATTCTTAGTTTATCAAAATGGACAATGGAAACTAATCATTAAAATGCACACATGCATACAGATGTGCATGCACATACACACACTACCATGGTCTGAATGTTTGTGTCCATTCAAAATTCCTATATCGAAATACTCACCCCCAAGGTCACAGTATTAGGAGTTGGGGCCTTTGGGTGGTGATTAGGTCATGCTGGCAGAACCCTCACAAAAAGGATTAGTGCCCTTATAAAAGAGGCCCAAGAGAGACCCCTAACCCCTTGTGCCATGTGAGCACATTAATAAAAAGAGAGCAATTTATGAATCAGAGAGCAAGTCCTCACGAGACATCGAATCTTCTAGTGTCTTGATCTTGGGCTTCCCAGCCTCCAAAACTGAGAAGTAAATTTCTGTTGTTTATAAGCCACCCAGTTTATAGCATTTTGTTATTGCAGCCCGAATGGACTTAGCCACATGAAACAGGAACTATGCTCTACACTATCTCATTTAATTCTTACAACTATATGAGATGGGTATTATTTCCATTTACAGATAAAACCTAAGGCTCACAGCAGTTAAACACCTAACCAAGACATCTACATATCATGATATGCACATAAATTTGTTAATTCTCTCTATTTTCTTTAACCACTTATGGTGTAATAGCTTAAGGCTTGTATAACAGTCATATACTTTCAAAACACATTTAGGAAATGTCTTAAAAGACCAAATATGCACAAAATACACAGTAAAATAATTTTGTAGGCAGAAATAACTTATTTTTTTCATTTTCAAATAAACAAAAAAGT
>NW_007730486.1:0-4792 GCF_000696425.1 Galeopterus variegatus | reverse complement strand
CTTTCAAAACACATTTAGGAAATGTCTTAAAAGACCAAATATGCACAAAATACACAGTAAAATAATTTTGTAGGCAGAAATAACTTATTTTTTTCATTTTCAAATAAACAAAAAAGTAAGGATATAGCCCTTGACAAACTAACTAGGTTATCATTAATTCATTGTAAAGAACTACAGAAATACAAAATATTCTCTAAAACACTTAAAATAATGAATAAAAGAAAAAATATTTCATTTGCTCCTAAAAAGTACCTGCAGAATTGTCACTCTGTGATGGAAAAAGAGAACATCGGCTAATTTTGATGGGAGTACTTTGACTGAAGTTGGTACAATAAGCAGAGAGGCACCACTTGAAAGAGCAACAAATATTTCCACAACAGAGGGATCAAAGGTCAGAGGTGAAGCCAGAAACAAAACATCTTCTTGTGTGATGTCAAAAAGTACCCTAAGGCAAAACAGAATGTATTTATGAGAAATATCAAGTATTTGGTAAACATCCTAAAAAAGTTTTCTTGATGATCAAGTTTCTGAATGCTGGCCAGATTTTCTTCTTTTTTAGATTAACCACAATGGTGCCATCAATTCTGGAAATCTTTATAAAGTAATTAAAAGCCATTTAAAGCAATACCCATTTCTTACCAAATATTTTATCATCTGTGATGGCTTTCTGATGTGTCAACTTGGTTGGACTGAACTACAGTCCCCAGAATTCCCTCCCTAGTGTGCTTCCCATTAGGGTGGCAGACAAGGAATATTCTCTTATGAGTTGGAGAACAGAAGGGAGGCAGCTTCTGCCTGGTAGCACAGACCCTTCCTCCCAATTATTCAATTGAACCCTAATCTAAAGTCCATAATCACCTGATTGTAAATTTATCAAAAAGGAGTTTATCCTGGGTTGGCTCAGTTGGAAGGCCTTTAAAATAGGGTTTAGGCCTTCTCTGAAGAAGAGATCCAAACAGCAGCTGGGTCTGCAATTAATGGCCCTTCCCCCAATCTTCTTTCCTGCCTTTGCCTGTGTACAATCTCATGCCCATGGCGCTCCCACTGCTCATGATCATCCCTTCCTGACTGCTGACCTTTATACTTGCTTAGCCAGTCTTCACAACTGTGTAAGCCAATTCCTTGAAACAAATCCCTGATACATCCTCCTAGTTCTGCTCCTTTAGTAGAATCCTTATTTTGTCATACTTATTCAGTGATGCTTAATACAGACCTCTGATTCCTTTTTCCCACTATTTGGCATTTTCTCTAGAATCTTAACAAAGAGCAGAACAAAAATATATGTGGTTAGGATATTATAGAGCATGGATAGTCAATGTTAAGCCTGTGGCACTGCTTTCAATTTGAACACAAGAAACCAACTATATCTAAAAGCAAGAATTACCTTAACTTCAAAAGATTTTAAAGTATGGTATAAAGATTTAAAAAATCTAACTATGGTGTATTTATTTCCCAGGTAAGAAAAAACTCACATGTTAAAGATGTAGGGGTGGAAAGGGTGTGATACCTTTCCTTTCCATCATAAGGGACATAGCCGACACTATTATAATAAAAGACAGGTTAACAAGAGAGAAGTGTAACAAACTTATTTAATCAAAGTTTTATGTGACATGGAAGCCTTCAGAATGAAGACCTGAAGACCCAAGGGAAAACTGTTCTTTTTTATGCTTAGATTCAATGAAATGTCAACAGCCATGTAGAAATGTGATGGAACAAAGAGGGAATGATCTAATAGTAATACGCTGAGTGGGGAAACCCAACAAAGCTGTCTGTTCAGATTCTTCTTGGCCTTTCTATGACATTCTTCCTCCCAAATACAAGGCAGGACAAGGACCCCTTCTGGAATGAGGGTCCGACAAGGTAAGTAGGAGAATTTCTTTATGGCCAGCTCTTACACAGAAAGGAGGGGGAAGGTTAAAATAATATTTGTAGGTTTTATGGTTGGCTTTGGGAGAGAGGGGTTCTGGTTATGACCCACCTTAGGGAAGAGGAAGTATAGTTTCTATGGCCTGCCTTGGGGAGAAAGGGAAGCAGGAGAAAGAAGAGGAAAGGTAAAAAAGGACTTTGCTTCTTAGGCCCTTCCAATGTCCTTTCTTCAAAGTACTCAGCATACCAAGGTGCTATACTTTGGAGTATCATTTCCTGAGCCCCAACAAAGGCTACACTCAAACTTCCATTTTTAAAGGAATTATCCTTCACAAATATTGTCTCGTTTCCTAGTTAGGTATTTATAGGAGAGCAAACTTTCTAATAGGTTTCCAACAAAGTTTAAAGCTGAAAAAAATTTTCAGTGTCTCAATGATACGAACAAAAATGAGCAACATTAAGCATTCATGGAGGATCTGGCAGTTAATTTCAAGAAAGCAGCTTCAGACACATTCAATATAGAAAACGTTGAGAAAAGAGAAGAGACAGATTTTAAGGGAGGAAAAAATGAAGAATGGAACAAATGAATGTGCTATTTGTGAGGCTTATACTGGGTATCTAATATATTGTTTCTGATTTTTCCAACTCCTAAATGAAACAGGTATGGTTATGTAGGGACCCACTCAGAATCCCAGAGTTGGGAGGAGTTTATTTTAAGCTGAATACCTTTGAGATTCAACAAATGTAGTAAGAAGCCTGCTAGGAGCTTCCCTGTTTCCCTTATCTGACTAAAATCAGAAACTTCTAGTTAATGAAGCTGCCATAAAACTTCCTTTTCAGAGTAGCTTTTACTCCCAAGAAGACGAAGAATAAACCTACCCAAAATGCCCTCTTTAGGGAAAGTTTTATGGCCATTCATTTCTTCAGAAAGACTACTGCACCTATATACACAAGCATTATCACAAACTTTCTTATCACCTTTTTAGCTTTCCTGAAAACCCATTTTGTCTTTCCTAAAAAATTCATTTGTTCTTCCTATAGAAGTCCCCCCCATCTCCCCCTCATCCCTTTTCCCTACTAAATTAGGTATATAAGCCTTTAATTTTAACCATTTATGGAGCTATTTCTTTTGTAAACTTCCATGTGCATAGTAATAAACTTTTTCTCCTGTTAATCTGTCTTTTGTCAGTTTAATTTACAGGTCCCCCACCGGGTACTGAGCATAAGGAGGTAAAGGTAAAGTATTCCTTCTTCTTTCTCCCACTTCTATTTTAAAATAGAGAAAACTGAAGTGCAAAGTCATAAACACCAACGAATTCTTAAATATTTTTAGAAGACTTTAAAATTGTACCTTCCTGTTTTAATATAAACAGAATATTTAATATTATTAATTTAATAATGTAATGTTAGAAGAGATGTCTTTCTAAAAATCTAGTTTTAAAAATGTCAGTTGAGGGGCTGGCCTGTGGCTCACTCGGGAGAGTGTGGTGCTGATAACACCAAGGCAATGGGTTTGGATCCCATATAGGGATGGCTGGTTAGCTGACTGGGTGAGCATGGTGCTGACAGCACCAAGTCAAGGGTTAAGATCCCCTTACCGGTCATCTTTTTAAAAAAATAAAAAAATAAAAATAAAAATGTCAGTTGAGAATTCAACAAGTAAAATAACTAGCTCTCTTCAAAATACATGATTATAAAAAATTCTCTTAGGACTTCCGGTCAAGATGGCACAAATCAACCGATTTACAACTATAAAAACATAACATCAAGTGCACACGGAATGGGGAGATGTCCAGCGGAGGAGGTGGAAGCGCTGCGGAGACCACATGCCATGCAGGGCCACTGCCATGCGATCCAGCAGATAAGCTTCACTGCCACCACCTGGCTCCATCCCCAGCCCGGCCCAGTGTGCACGGAGCAGGCAGACGTCTGGCAGGAGAGGCAGAAGCTCCACGGGGACTACACCGCCACTGCGCGATCCAGCAGCCCGGCCCAGTATGTGCGGAGTAGGGAGACGTCCAGTGGGGGAGGTGGAAGCTCCACAGAGACCACACTGCCACCTTGTGATCCAGGAGCCCGGCCCAGTGTGTACGAAGCAGAGAGACATCCAGCAGGGGCAGTGGAAGCTCCGTAGAGACCACATGCCCTGTGGGGCCACCGCAGCGTGATCCAGCAGGTACGCTTCACCGCCGCCACCCGGCTCCATTCCCAGCCTGGCCCAGGGCACACGGTGAAGGGAGACGCCCAGCAGGGGAGGCGGAAGCTCCATAGACACCACATGCCCTGTGGGGCCACCGCCACGCGATCCAGCAGGTAGGCTTCACCGCTGCCACCTGGCTCCATTCCCAGCCTGGCCCAGGGCACGCGGTGAAGGGAGACGTCCAGCAGGGGAGGTGGAAGCTGCAGAGAGACCACACGCTCAGTGGTGCCTCTGCGCATCCAAGCAGCCCAGCCCCGTGCATGCAGAACAGGGAGACGTCCAGCAGTGGAGGTGGAAGCTCAGCAGAGACCACACACCCTGCAGTACCACCCTATGACCCAGCAGCCCGGCCGAGTGCATGCTGACCAGAGAGGTGGCTCCCCAGAGAGACCCAAGACCCAAGGCAACCACACACGCAAGGCACTAGTGGCCAACGGAGCAGACACTGAGGTAGCCTTACCAAATTGGCAACCCCAGCAACAACTTAGTCAGACAATAGTGTCAAACCTGTGGACTGTGAAACCCCCTGGCACAATGAATAAACATCAAAGAAAAGGTACCAGAAGTATGAAAAATCAAGAAAGTACACCACTGAAGGGTAATAACTCTCAAGCTCTAGATCCTATAGAACAATAAGCCCTTGAAATGTCTGACAAGGAATTTAAAGTGGTAATTCTAAGGAAACTGAATGAGATACAAGAAAACTCAGCTAGACAACATGATGAA
>NW_007730485.1:185729-192403 GCF_000696425.1 Galeopterus variegatus | reverse complement strand
GTATCACAGCGCATGGCTCACAGGATCGCGCTGTCTCCTGTCACGGCCGCTCCAGACCCGTTGCCATCTTAGAACCTCGAAAACGGGCAGATTTGAACAAGCACATTACCGAGAGAGTGACAGTCACAGCCTTGTCATTAAGGAACTGCAGATGAAATGCACCACACCACTGCACACACGCTAGAATGGCTAAACTCAGAAAGACTAAGTTTACCAATATGGACACAGATATGGAGCAAACAACATCTTCATGAACTGCTGGCAGGAATGTACAACGGTATGACCACTTTGGAAAACAATTTGTGAGTTTCTTAAAAAATTAAACATACAGCTACCATATGGCCCAGCCATCCAACTCTGGGTAATTCTCCAAGATAAATGAAAGGAAATGCCCACACAAAGTCATATCCATGAATGTTCACAGCAGCCTTCTTTGTAAGTCAAACTTCAAGCAACCCACATATCCTAGCACTCAGCAATACAAGCTATTGGTATATGCCACTACAGGATGAGTCTTAAAAAGCCAGACAGAAAAAAAGTACGTAATGCAAGATGCCACTTATCTATAAAAGTCTAGGAAAAGCAGACAGATGTGGATGTAGAGGGATAGAAAAGAGATCAGTAATTTCCTGGGGAAGGTGTGGCGACGGGTGGCTACAGAAGGGTGTGAGGAAGCCTCTGAAGATGAAGGGAGTGTTAGCTTGACTGTGGTCAAGGTTCTATCTGTGTAAAATTCTTTAAATATGTTCAGTTTATTGTATATTAGTTCTACTTAAATATGGCTGTAAAAATTGTTGGAGGTGTCCTTGACTTCAATAATCTTACGTTCAGATGGATCTGATCAGATCGAGTCTTGCTTACCTATATCAGGGGAGTTCAAGTCTTTAGAATGGCTTTAGTTTCTTGGATATCTCTAACCTAGGAAATCCTGATGTGACTCTACTGCTCCTGGGACCATTCTGAGCTATTAAATAGTAGATAATCATCAGCTCATGCTCTGTGTTTCGAGGGGAGCAAACCCTTAGCGAGCCTGTAGGGGGAAATGAGTTGAGAGATAGCTCACCAAAACAACTACGACTTATGGAACTGATCTGAATGCCAGATGTTATACTAGGTTTTTTGCATGAGTTTAATCAATAAGCTTGTGAATGTTATCCTTGTTTTATAGTAAGGAAACTGAATCAGAGAAGATAAGTCACTTGCTCTACCAACCTCATGTAGGCATGTAGGGCTTACAGGATTGCTTCTCTGAGTCTTGTGATGGTCTCTGATAGCACTTGAACTATTTTTTCATATTACAGTGAAGTTCATCTGTTATAGATCCTTCAAGCAGTGTTAGCCTTGGTAAAGATAATGGCCAGCTCATCATGGATGTCTTGAGCCAAAGAAGACATCATATAGTTTCATCATCCAGGAAAATAAACTACTCCATGACTATGAGCTCACAGCTGTTTACTTATAATTTATTTTCAAAATTGATAAGTAGAAAAATTCATCCTTTCTGGTACACAGTTCTATTAGTTTTGACAAATGCATAGAGTTGTGCAACCACCACAGTGAAGATACAAAACAATTCCCCACCCCAAGCTCTTCTGGACCGCCCTTTAGTCAGCCAGTCCTTCCATCCCAACCCCCTGGCAATCACTGATCTATTCTCCATTTCTATAATTTTATATACCCCAGAATGTCCTATGGATGGAGGTTCATAGGATGTAGACTTTGAGTCTGGCTCTTTTACCTGGACTGACACATCTGACATTGATCAGTGCAGCTGCCTTTGTCAGTACTTTGTTCCTCTTTGCTGCTGAGTAGCATGCTGCAGTGTGGATGCCCACAGTCTGCCTATCCACTCCTCAGTTGAGGCACAAATGGGTTGTTTCTGGTTTTGGGTGATTATGAATATAGTCGCTGTAAACGTTACAGGTTTTTGTGCAAATGTAGTTTTTCATTTAACTTGGGGAAAATATCTAGGAGGTGGTCTTCTGGATCTCCCGTGAACTGTTCATTATTTTTTCTAGCTTTTTCCTCCGTGGCTTATTTCTGTTAATCTATCTTCGAGTTTACTCTTTTCTCTGTTATCTCCATTCTGCAATTGAGCCCATCCAATACATTTTTTAATTCGAATATTTTATTTTTTTAATTTAGAATTTTCCATTTTTTACATAGTTTCGATTCCTCTGTGAGGTCTTCTATTTTTTCTTTAATTTCAAGATTGTTCACTTTGACCTCGTAGAAATGATTATAACAGTCGCTTTAACAACTTTGTCTCATAATCCCAACATCTAAGCATCTGTTTATCTTTTTATCTGATTATCTTTTCCCCTGGGAATTTTTCCAATTTTCCTAATTCTTTGGATACTGAAAAATTCTGGATTGTTTCCTGGGCACTTGAATATTGTGTTGGGAGACTCTGGGTGCTTTAACATCCTCTGGAGATTGTTAAATTTTTTTTTTTGTTTTAGCAGGGAATCAGCCTGTTTCAGTTCAGACCACAAATTCATCTCACACACTGTGGGCTTTGGTTCAAAGGTCAGTTTGTTTCTCAAAGCCTTTTCTGTGCTGTTATGGTTTGCCATGTGCGTATTCCCATTAGGTGAGTCTCAGATCTGGCTGGCGGTTTCTACTGTCTTTGGTTTTCCAAGCTTTTGCTCTGCACCTGGGGGTCTGGTTGGTGCACATGAAGCCTGGAGGTGCAAAGGGCATCTTTTGGCTCATACACAGAATTCGGGGATACTCTTTTCTAGCCCTCTCCTATCTGGGGTTTCTCTATACTCTTGGACTCCCACGGGACTCTTTTCTCAGTTCCTATGGCTAGAAAGTCAGGTTCCTTTCAGAGTTTTTGCTCCTGATGTTGAGTTTTAGGTGTCTTAGGCTGTCCTTAGGCTGAGTTGAGAAAGAAAAGAGAAATAAAAAAAAATAATGAGACATTTTCCTAAGCTCTTTGAACCACAGGGGTCTCTTTTCCTGCTTCTTCTCTCCAGAGGGATGGGTTCTATAGGGTTTCAGATGCCCATCCCTGCACAGCCACTGGGTAGTGTGACTCTAAGAAAGGTGCTGTCCTTGGAAAAGAAAGGAAAAAAGCAAAAAACCCAACCGCTGGCACCTTGATGTGGAATGCTAAGGTTTGGATCGATGCTGATCTTTTTTTTCCAAAGAATCTTAGAATTTGAGTACAAAGGATCTCGTCAAGGATTGCTGGATTTCAAAAGCAAGGAGATAGAGTATTTTCGGTGTGTGAACACAAATTAGAGTGTGCAAATTAGAGTAAACCTATGTGAAGAACACCTGCAAAGTTGCATAGGGTGGGGCTTTACGTTACGTAAAGAAAACATCTTTTAGAACTTTTTTTCGGCAAGAATTTGTGAGATAATATTTTCATGCAGTGCAAATCCCCAATGTCACAGCTGCATGGTTGGAAATGAGAGATGCTTTTCTCCACACTGAAGGAATCAGTTCAGAGGGAACACCAGACAGCAGGAGTCCTGGACATGCTGATGTTCAGATGCACCGTTTGGAGAAGCATGTGCAGCCCAGCCTGGCGCTCTGGCTCTGAGGTGTGTGTAACTCAGAGCACAGCAAGCACCACTGCAGGGAGGAGGGGGAGGAAGCAATGGAAATGGGGACCAGAGCCAGAAAGGGACACTAAGATCCACCCCTTTAAAACAGAAAGGAAAGCCACAGGGTCAAAAGAAAAGGTCAAAAATTAAATATTTTTACTGGCAGTTTTTAGATCCAACACTATCTGTGACTTGTGGAATGTAGAGCTGAATCATAAGTGATGTACTGAAATGTGTTCAGGTGGCAAATTTGGATACTTCATAGTGCAGAGTTACCAGCCTCAATTATCTGGATAGTTTCTTCAATTCTCTCCCTCCCCCTCTACCATTTTCTTTCTGGTGAAAAGACTATTTACAGAGCTCAATCTGTGTTCATATTGCCTCACCATCATCATTAACAGTATTGAACAATATTTATTAAGCCAGTGAAAAATCATGTGACACTTTGCTTCTCTGCAGAGGTTTGAAACCAGAACTTGATACGTATGATGGTGTTAAGTGGGATAAGATGCACACACAGTTGTATAATAAATCCCAAATTCATAGAGTGCATGGATTACATATTTACACTGTGTCCAAGCCAAGGGTAAGTTGAGAAGACTTTCAGAGCAGGTTAAATGCAGGAGTTTTATATTCAGACCATGTAGGGTTAAAATAATTGTCATCTTCCAAACAGCTTAGGGAAGACCTTGCATGACAGCTGGTGTGCTGTGGGAAATGTGGATTTCCAGGGGTGAGCTTCCATGGGCAGGAGCCCTCACCACACTTGCTAAAGAGCAACACAGAGGCCATGGGGAGGGAGCTCTTCAGTGTCTCCTATGTTTGGGGTCATAGCTGGAAGGCGTGATCTTTGAGGCAGAGACCAAGCCCTCACCAGACACTAAATCTGCTGGTATCTTGATCTTGGATTTCCCAGCCTTCAGAAATGTGAGCAGTAAATTTCTATTGTCGATAAATTACCCAGTCTAAGGCATTTTGTTATAATAGCTCAAGTCAGTAGTGTAACCAGAGAAAGTCCCACTGAGAAGGTGGCCATCAAGGGAAGACCTGAGGAAATGAAGACATAAGCTGCTGGCTTCTCACAAAGGACCAGATAGAAGTGGATGGATGGGGGATGGGGAAACACGGGTTGCTGGGAGAATCTGGTGATGGGCTCTGAAACAGTGTGCTGTAAGAGGCCACCAGTAAGTGCTGCAGAGGAGAAGGGGGCCCCTGTATGAGTGACATGCAGAACCAACTGCAAACCTGTAAGCACCCCGATTCCTACAAACGAGCTCAACTTCGGAAATGAATGACATGTAACTTGACCTGTTGCACTGGAGGCATTTTTGATTCTTTGAGGCAGCTTCAAATGGATGAGTGTGCAGAGAATTGTCTGACCCGGATGAAAAGAGATGCAAATTGAGAATTCAAGAAATTTTATGTACTTTGGTGACTCACCCAAAAATCTCTCTCACATCAGCTGTCCTGCCTCTTTATATGACAGAGCTGTTTAACTTTTGCTTAGCCACAAAGAACAGGGGGATAGAACGTGAACAACAGTGGTGAACTCCATGCGGCTCCACAATGTCTGCAGATAGAGACGTGGAAGGGAGTGAACTGCTGGGTAATCAATCAAGTTAGGTGAAATTTTCAGCAAAATAGAATTAGTTCCACCTAAGTTTATGTTTTCTTTTTTTAAAATTAATTTTTTCATTATATATATTTATGAATTACAGTTGGTTGTTTCAATACATTCTATGTTTGCTTTTACTTATTGCACAGAATCATTTGGGCTTGAAATTCTGAAAATCTTTTGTAGATACTTCTGAACGGCAATAGAAATAAAAGATGGGACTTCAGTATCAGGGTGCTTTTGTTGTATTACTTGTAAATCTTGGACATGTCAGAAATAATGTATGAAGGTTATATTCTTAAGAGCGTTATACCTGTGACTCACAGCTCTCAAGATCTTTGGCTGAGATCTGATGCTATAGATTGAATTCGAGCAAGCTGGGATTTGAGATGAGCTTTACAGAGAAGCTGTAAATAAGAGAGTACTAGCCCTATGTACTCAAATACGTAAATATTGTTTTGCTTAAAATTTGAAAGAATGTTTGGCTGTCTTTGCTAAGTGGAGATTTCTAGTGACCAACTAAAGCATTAATTTAAGAAATATTTATTGAGCATCTGCAATGTACAAGCTTTTGTTTAGACATTGATGTGCAAGGAAGCTGGTTAGATGACTTTTACAAAGTTTCTTTGAGATTGCTTTTCCCATGTATAACTTGATATCATTAAAAAAGTGCTGCAATTATTATTTTTTGACTTTTTAAGCATATAAGTTTTATTTATAAATTATTCCAGAACTTGTAATATCTAAAGAAGCTCTTTCTTAAAAAGAAAAAATACTAAATATGTTAAAACCTTTAGTTTTCATTTGCTTTATGTGGTTTGGGTATTAAATTGACATGTTATTATGTGTTTCATCCCTCTCAAACATTTTTTTTTATTATGGTGAATGATTATTTTTTTTTAACTTAATTTTATACAATGTGGTTGACTATTGTGGCCCATCGCCGAAACCTCCCTCCCTCTTCCCTCTCCCCCCTCCCTTCCAACAATGTCCTTTCTGTTCACTTATCATATCAACTTCAAGGAATTGTAATTGCTGTGTCCTCTTCCCTCCCCACCCCCAGTTTTTTGTATTTATTTTTAGCTCCCACAAATAAGTGAGAACATGTGATATTTCTCTTTCTGTGCCTGACTTGTTTCACTTAATATAATTCTCTCTAGGTCCATCCATGTCGTTGCAAATAGCAGTATTTCATTCTTTTTTATAGCAGAGTAGTATTCCATTGTGTAGATATACCACATTTTCCGTATCCACTCATCTGATGATGGACATTTGGGCTGGTTCCAACTCCTAGCTATTGTAAATAGTGCTGCAGTGAACATTGCAGAACAGGTATACCTTCTACTTGAAGATTTCCATTCCTCTGGGTATATTCCCAGCAGTGGGATAGCTGGGTCATATGGTAGGTCTATCTGCAGTTGTTTGAGGAAACTCCATACCATTTTCCATAGAGGCTGCACCATTTTGCAGTCCAACCAACAATGTCTGATAGTTCCTTTTTC
>NW_007730485.1:184347-184771 GCF_000696425.1 Galeopterus variegatus | reverse complement strand
GGTCTAGTTTCATTCTCCTGCATATGGATATCCAGTTCTCCCAGCACCATTTTCTGAAGAGACAGTCTCTTTCCCAGTGTGTAGGCTTGGTGCCTTTGTCAAAGGTCAGATGGCTGTAGGTGTGTGGGTTGATTTCTGGATTCTCTATTCATCTTGAGTGGGGGAAAGCTGAAAGCTTTTCCTTTAAGAACAGGAAATAGACAAGGATGACCACTCTCACCACTCCTATTCAACACAGTGTTGGAAGTACTAGCCAGAGCAATCGGAGAAGAGAAGAAAGTAAAGGGCATCCAGATTGGAAAAGATGAAGTCAAACTGTGCTCGTTTGCAGATGACATGATCCTATATAACAAACAGCCTAAAGAGTCTACAAAAAAACTCTTGGAGTTGATAAATGATTTCAGCAAAGTAGCAGGATACAAAA
>NW_007730485.1:176895-184337 GCF_000696425.1 Galeopterus variegatus | reverse complement strand
TTGTATTGAATTTGTATATCACTTTGGGTAGTATGGACATTTTCACTATGTTGATTCTTCCAATCCAAGAGCATGGGATATCTTTCCATCTTCTTGTATCATCTCTAATTTCTCTCAGCAATGGTTTGTAGTTCTTATTATAGAGATTTTTCACATCCTTGGTTAACTCAATTCCTAAGTATTTTCTTTTTTTGGTGGCTATTGTAAATGGGCAAGCTTTCTTGATTTCTCTTTCTGTATGTTCACTATTGGAGACTATAAATGCTACTGATTTTTGTGTGTTGGTTTTGTATCCTGCTACTTTGCTGAAATCATTTATCAACTCCAAGAGTTTTTTTGTAGACTCTTTAGGCTGTTTGTTATATAGGATCATGTCATCTGCAAACGAGCACAGTTTGACTTCATCTTTTCCAATCTGGATGCCCTTTACTTTCTTCTCTTCTCCGATTGCTCTGGCTAGTACTTCCAACACTGTGTTGAATAGGAGTGGTGAGAGTGGTCATCCTTGTCTATTTCCTGTTCTTAAAGGAAAAGCTTTCAGCTTTCCCCCACTCAAGATGAATAGAGAATCCAGAAATCAACCCACACACCTACAGCCATCTGACCTTTGACAAAGGCACCAAGCCTATAAACTGGGAAAGAGACTGTCTCTTCAGAAAATGGAGCTGGCATAACTGGATATCCATATGCAGGAGAATGAAACTAGACCCATACCTTTCACCATATACTAAAGTCAACTCAAAATGGATTAAAGAATTAAATATACACCCTGAAACAATAAAACTTCTTAAAGAAAACATAGGAGAAACACTTTGGGAAGTAGGACTGGACACAGACTTCATGAATACGACCCCAAAAACATGGGCAACCGAAGGAAAAATAAACAAATGGGATTATATCAAACCAAAATCTTCTGCACAGCAAAAGAAACAATTAACAGAATCAAAAGACAACCAACAGAGTGGGAAAAAATATTTGCAAAATATACATCTGACAAAGGATTAATATCCAGAATATACAAGGAACTGAAACAACTTTACAGGAAAAAAACAAGCAACCCAATTAAAAATGGGCAAAAGCCCTAAATAGGCATTTTTCAAAGGAAGATATATGAATGGCCAATGGACATAGGAAAAAATGCTCAACATCACTCAGCATTCGGGAAATGCAAATGAAAACCACACTGAGATACCATCTCACCCCAGTTAGGATGGCTAAAATCCAAAAGACTGTGAACGATAAATACGTGTGAGGTTGCGAAGAAAAAGGAACTCTCATGCATTGTTTGTGGGACTGCAAAATAGTGCAGCCTCTATGGAAAATGGTATGGAGTTTCCTCAAACAACTGCAGATAGACCTACCATATGACCCAGCTATCCCACTGCTGGGAATATACCCAGAGGAATGGAAATCTTCAAGTAGAAGGTATACCTGTTCTGCAATGTTCACCACTGAGATACCATCTCACCCCAGTTAGGATGGCTAAAATCCAAAAGACTGTGAACGATAAAAGTGTGTGAGGTTGCGGAGAAAAAGGAACTCTCATGCATTGTTGGTGGGACTGCAAAATAGTGCAGCCTCTATGGAAAACGGTATGGACTTTCCTCAAACAACTGCAGATAGACCTACCATATGACCCAGCTATCCCACTGCAACTATTTCTTTCTCATGCATTAATTCAGAAGTTTGCAAAATTCCCTGTTTGACAGCACACTTAGTGTTTCAGTAATTCTTTTAATGGCACAACCCTCAGCCAAAAGAAGTACCTAAGAATTTTATTAATTAGTGAGGTCCCAACTTAATAAGTAAGAATGTCCTATAACTTAGTAGCCATTTGAAAAAAATATTGCACGTAAATCAAAAGAAAAAAATATTTCATTCTTAAATTGCCATGGTTAGTTCTTATGGATCATGTGTACCTGCTGGCCACTGTTCGACTCCTCAAACCTTGGGATTATATTTAACACTGGCACCCTAATTTCTGATCTGTATTGATTTTCACATGGTGCTTGCTTTTGTTTTTTTGGTATCACAGTAACTGAAATCCAGCTTTTACAAAGATAGCACACTACTGAAAGAAATGTGGAGTGTTCTAATCTGAAACATAGAAGTACCTTGAGCTCTGGTTCATGCAGCATTCAGCCAGACCTGTACTATCACTGGGTTTCCCTTGAAAATTCAAAATCCCCCATAGTCCCCTGCTATAGAACTTGGAATATACAATTTGGGAACCATGTGCATTAATTTATTCTACTTACAGTAACTAAATTTTTTTTTAAATGTTCAATTCAATGCAACAACTTCTTTGATAATAATAATAATACCAAAAGGATACTTTTGACCAAGGACAACATTTCTGAAGTAGTGCTGAGAAATGTAAGTACCTTCTACCAGGGTGTCCAAAGAACTTTCTGTGAGGATGGGAATGTTCTATGTATGTGCTGCCAGTACTGTAGCCAGTAGCCACGTGTGGCAATTAAGCATTTGAAATGCGTCTATTGTGACTGAGGAAATGAGTGTTTAATTTTATTTACTTTTAATTACCTTCAATGTAAATAGTGACACATAACTAGTGGTTAAGATATTGGACAGTGCAGTAAAAGTTTCTCAGGCTTAAAATAGTTTCTGGGTGTGATGTAAGGTAAAGTACTTCTTACCATAAGATATTTTATTTACATTAAAAATTGTAAAACTGTTGCAGAATGAACCAGCCCTTTATTTATTCAGCATGTGCATTCAGGATGCATACTGTGAAAGTGGCATTGGGCCCACTAAGGATCACTGAAAAATACCAACGGTTCACTTCTCATTGACCTTATAAGGCAGAGCCAAAGGCATTTGTTCCATGGACAAAAGGGACATGTCCCATTCTTTGCTTCTTTTCGGTGTCTCCATAAATTGAGTTTAAGCTTGAAAATTCACTAGTTATACACTAGAATTGAGAAATGTCTACCCTGGCATGTTCACAGAATTACTGATTGTTGCTTTTATTTAGGAATGTTCTCATCAAATTTTTAATTCCTAATTTTTGTTTTGCATTTTACTTGTAGAATTATTTTGGAATTTGTCACTTTTTAGTTTTCTCCTTTGGTGAGATCCTTAGGCCCTTTAATATTGCATTTTGATTTCTATGTGGCCTGCTTTACTTCTTTCTTCTTTTGCCATTTCCTCTCCTCTGCCCCTTTCTAGCCGGCTCCTGCATGCCATGGTCCCTACTCTTCGACAGTGTCACGGCTCTCTCCTGCTAAGTTAAAAGCCCACAACGCTTAGTAGCTTAAAGGAGCATCAGTTCGGTTTTCTCGTGATTCTGTGGGTTACAGGCTCAGCTGTGTGCTCTTCTGCAGGTCCTCCCCTCACCTGCTGTGGGCTCCGCTGGCCACTCCTTCCCTGAGGTTCTACGATGGTCTCCTGGCCAGTGCTCGGTAGTCTCACCACGTTTTTCACCCGGTGGCTAAATCCTAAGTGTGCAAAAGCAGAAGCCACCAGATGTTCTTAAAGTTTAGGCCCAGAACTGGTACAATGTCACCTCTGTCCCACTCCTGTGGTTAGAGGAAGTCACAGCTAGCCCAGGTTCAAGGGAATGGGAGATAGGTTCTGTCTTTTCCTGGGAGAGCAACAGAGAAGTGTAAGCGTCTTACTCCACCACCATACCTATGCCAGCTGTATTTCACTTATGCATGTCTTTCTGTTCACTAATATTTGGAAGTCTGCTGGACTCCATTTGTCAGACAGAGGGATTGACTGAATGTTAACTTAGAGGTGAATGAAGCTTTATAACCCTACCAGCCTACTGGGAAAGAGAGGAAAAAGACATAAAATTCTTCTTTAAGAGTGGCTATCATAATAAATAGTCAAAACTTAAAATTTTTGGTTGTGTGTAAGTTACATCCCAGATTGTTCACTTCTCTCCAATGTCTCATCTTACTAACATATAAATCAAGAATACTTTTCTACTTTAAATAACAGAAAACTTAAATAGAGTGGATCGCATAAATAGGGTCTTTTCTCACAAAATAGGCAGTCCAGAGGTAGTGACTGCTGGCATTTGTTCAGCAGCTTTGTGAAATCAGGGTCAATAGTCATTTAATTTTTCTGTCCTTTCCCCTCACAGTTGAAAGATAGCTGCTGCATGTCCAGCCATCACATCCACATCCCTGTAGAAAGAGGAAAACCCAGGAGGAGAAAGAGCAAGAGACTAAATCAGCAAACCAAAAGCTTCCCCAGGGACACAGGGAAGACATACTGCTCATTTCTCAGAACTTTTACAGGGCCAATCTCAGCAGGAATGTGGCTTTGGAGGAAGGGAATAATGAATGGAGGGTGGGCATGACAGGCAGCCTCTCTAAGATGCACCCCCATGACCCCACCTCCTGGTATTTACACCTACACCTTTCCTTTAGTGTGCACTTCTAATGGATAGACACGGCAGAAGTGATGACATGTCACTTTGAGATGAGGTTTCAAAGAGACCGTGTCTTCTGTCTCTGGCATTCTTTCAGGCATGCTGTCCCTTGAACTGCTTGGCTTGGTGTGGTCAGCTGCCACAATGGGAGGTGGTCCTATAAAGAGGCCCAGATGAGTGAGCATGGGAGAGTATCCTTCAGTCCCAGTTGAGCCTCTGGTGACTGCAGCCCTAGCCAGTGGCCTGACTGTAACCCCCTGAAAGAACTCGAGCCAGACACACCCGATTAAGCTGCACCTGACTCCTGACCCACAGAAACTGTGAGATAAGTTAGTTATTACACAGCAATAGATAGCCGATGCATTGGGTCAATCAATTAACCATATCAGTTATACCTATTTGTGATAATATTAAGAAACCAACCAATAAACAAAAACCCCTTTGATGAGAAGTTTATCAAAGGTTTCTTAAAAGCTGATGTAAGTTAAGTATGCTCACTCTTCTTGCTCTCACGGTCGTTTACCTCTTCAAAGAATGCCAAATCAGTAAAGCCTCATGTGAATTTTTATGGAAATTATGTAGCTGTCACCTAATGGGAATGCTTGTTTAAAACTTCATGGGTATATTCTCTACTCTAATACCAACTGTCCATGTCCAGATTCTGATTTCTTTATGTGAATGTCTTGAGTCCTCAGGAAGCCTCCTCATGGGTAAAAAAGACACTGACCATTTCTCAGTCATGTGATTTTAGTAATAATGAGTAATTTTTTTCAGCACAATTTAATCTTCTGACATCCCAGTAATTGTTGCTTTGGCCTCAGAATTTTATGTATCTCAATTTCTTTCGGTGTTCTTTGTGATGTGGGCCAATCACAATAACCAAAAATGGGTTTATTTTTCTCCAGTACACTCAAGGGCAGGCTGATTTCCTCTGTCCTAAATGTGCTCTCTCACTCTGCCTTTAGGCCTTTGACCATTTCCTACCACCATGTAACTTTTCCTTTCGTTCTACCCCATCTCGCCCACAAATGCCATCCAAGTCTTCCAGACTCATCTCCAGGCCTTCGCTGGTCACATTGGTCCATACTGATCTGCTCTGTGAGACCTGGTGGCCTGACAGAGTAAATATTTCTGGAAGTAAGTTTAACAATTTTTAAGGAGTTCTGGAACATCCTGTTTTTAAAATAATCCCAATCTTTCTACTTCATAATAGGGAGTGGGAGTGAGAGGAATTAGCTCCTACTGTGTGCTCTGTGTTTCCTATACCTTATAAAATATAACAACCTGTGACAGAGGTGTTACTCTCTCCCCTTTCCATACAAGGGTGAATAGTCCATGAAGCCACCGTCATGAGCACAGATGGAACCCAGGCCGCCTGAGTCAAACCCTTGCTCGTGCCTTGCAACCACTCCCTCTCCTTTTAGAGGTGGAGACTGTGTTTATACGTTCCTCAAAATAAGCCAAAATTGAGAATTAACTATCTTATTCTTTTCATCCTTGAGCAAATCCTTTGCACTTGGGATCAAAAGCAGCCACGCTGATCCTCCTGCTGACTTCTGCACATATTATTTTAAGAACCTTTTGTTATGACAGCTACAGAGACCCTGGTAAAGTGCTCCTTGAATTTGTCTTTTTACATTTTACACTAATTTCTAGTTTGAATTTGGCATCTCGGACTTTGTGGTCTTTGCTGTTTACACTCGGGTATTTTTTCCCTTTGTAAAAAATCACCTGCCTTTTTCTTAATTGAAATCTTTTTACATACCCAATTCCATTGTTGAATTTCGTGTCAACATCTCATTAGCACGCTTTGGGAAATCTAATAATATTAAATATATATTAAAAATAATTGTATTAATGCTCAGAAAATGATGTTTGAAAAGTGTAAGAGAATAAGATTTGAGTTATGTCCATTTGAAATTGGTTGACAGATTTTACTTGCCTTTCTTACTCCACAGCAGGTCATCGAATTGTAAACAGAATGACCAATGTTCTTGACATGTGTGTCCTTCTGTTGACATACACTTCCAATCCAGTCTTATAAATGCTCCTAATATATCCCATTAAGTGGGAAAGGAGAAAGTGAAAGGAATGCTGTATTTTCAAACTGGTCATCAGTATCATGAGAGTTGATGGAAGAGGAAGGATGTTTCATCTCTCCATAATTGGATTAAGTGAATACTAAGCAACCTGATTATGGATTAAACAAAACACACATTAGTGTAGGTGTTCTGAAATTTTTTCACTGTAGGATGCTTAGCAAACAGAAGTTTAGAAAAGTCAAAGGGATGAGAAGAATCTGGAAAAGCTCTAACCTACCCAAGTGGATACTATGAAGCATAAAGCACTTTGAGAGAACCCTACAGGGAATGTGTGGCAATAATATTGCAATAAGAAAGTATTATAGCTACTTTTATTTATAGAGAAATATGCTTTTTGGAAATTAATTAAAAATTATCCCAAAGAAGAGATGGGGTTGGGGATTATACACAGAACTATTAATTTCTGAAGTCTTACTATGTGCAGTCACTACACAATGCACCTTATCAAGTGGAAGTCCAGGACCCTAGTCCAGTGGAAGAGCTCGGACCGCCTCAGTGACCCCTGGCTCCAATTCCTAATGGACATGCGAGAGTTCCTTAACCTCTCTGTATCAGAGTTTTCTCATCTGTAAAAGGGGACAATTGTAATCAGGCTGTAAAGAAGACCAAACGACTCAAAAATATAAGCACTGAAAACAATTCCTAGCACGTAGTGGGTATTCAATAAATTCTATCTATTATTTATGATTATTACATCTGTATTAGTGCATTTGTGTTGCTGTAACAGAAACACCTGAGACTGGGTAATTTATTAAGAACAAAGGTGTATTTGGCTTACAATTCTGGGACAGCTGCATCTGGTGCAGGCCTCGGGCTGCTTCTATTCATGGTGGAAAGTGGCAGGCAGCTGGTGGGTACTGTTGGGCCATGTTGCGGCGCAATCAAATCATAAGGCGCCTGCCTAAGTATGGTTCCTGTTCCCTAAAATAGATCAAGCG
>NW_007730485.1:169057-175120 GCF_000696425.1 Galeopterus variegatus | reverse complement strand
CTGGACCGGGGTCTCTTCCTGCTCGGTTTTGTCGGCCTCTGGCTCAGGGAGGCCCGACAGGTACAAGCAGATCACATGGCGAGAGGAAGCAAAAAAGAGAGAGGGAGGTGCCAGGGTCTTTTAAACAACAAGCTCTTGTGGGAGCTAATAGAGCGAGATCTCACTCAGGCCCCCTCCCCCAGGGAGAGCATTAATCCATTCATGTGGGATCTGCCCCATGACTCAAACAGCTCCCAGCACTGCCACATTGGGGATCAGATTTCCACATGAGTTTTGGAGGAGACAACACATCCAAACTCCATCAACATCATTAAATCCTTTCTCAAACATTATCTCACAAGTAATATTATCCAGAATTTATAGAGAAACTCAAATACAGAAAGATAAAACAAGTTCTCAAAGGCCACACATAAGCTATTAACTGATGATTTGGAGATCTGAGTGAAGATTTGTCTAATGCCAAAGCTCACATGCCTATTTAAAAAAACTTGTGAAAAAATGCTTTGGCCCTCTGCTCTGAATCAGGCAAGAGATCACACCTGGGGTCCCATGCAAAGAGCCAAGGGCTGCAGCCCCCTCCACCTGGAAACAGGCAAGACAGCATGCCCAGGGCCCTAGGCAAGGAGCTGAGGACAGCACTCCCCATCTAAAAGCAGGCAAGAGAGTGCACTGAAAACACCACTTCTGCATGGGTGGCCCATCACAGCCACTGCCACAGCAATGGCTGCTGAAAAAGTGGCTCAGTGCCACAGCAGCAGCCACAGCCAGCATGCAGGTGGCCTGCCAGACACTCGATTGCATTGACACAAGGAGAGTCACCAGCAGAGACCGGAAAAAGAAGAGGATGTCTCTCTTCTCAAAGCCCTCTGCAGCATGGTAAAAGAAGCAACTGCTTTACCAGATGACAAGACACCAACATAGAGATACTAGAAACACAAAAACCCAAGAAAATATGACATGACCAAAAGAGTATAATAATTCTTAAATACCAGACCCTATAGAGCAGGAAACCCTTAAAATGAATGAAAAGAAATTCTGAGCAAGTCTTTTTAAAAAATTTTTATATTTTGGGTTTGTCAATTTTTTTATTAGTTATGAATATGAATGGTGCACAAAGCTGATTGTCACCTCTTGTGCCCAAGATGTGATGGCCAGATCCATACAGGCAGCATGCCTGTTATCACAAATTGTGATTATACTTCATGTCCCCCACTCAATTATCCCTTACTTCCCTCCCCAACCCTTCCCCCCACTCCACTTTGTATCCCTAGGTATGTTTTTGTTTTTTTTTCCTGAGCAACAATCTTAATGAAACTCACTGAGATATGAGAAGACTCAGACAACATAATGAAATGAGGGAAAAAATCCAGGAAAAGAAGGAGAAAATTTACAGAGAGTAATACCTTTGAAAAGAATGTAGCAGAAATTGTGGAACTGAGAGATTCACTCAATGAAACAAAAAACACAACTGAGAGCTTAAGCAGCAGGCTAGATCAAGCTGACAAAAGAATTTCTGGTCTTGAAGAAATAACCCAGGCAGACCAAGAAAAGGAAAAAAGAATTTTTAAAAATGAAGAAAATCTAAAAAAGCTAGCAGACAACCTTAAGCACACAAAGTTTCGAATCATGGGTGTTCCAGAAGGGAAGGAGAAAGGAAAAGGCATGGAAAACCTATTCAATGAAATAATAATGGAAAACTTTCCAGGTATAGGGGGAAACAAGGACATTCAGATCCAGGAGGCTCAAAGATCCCCAAACAGATTTAACCCAGAAAGATCCTCTCCAAGACACATATAGTCAAACTGGCAAACTCAAAGACAAAGAGAAAAACTTAAAAGAAGCAAGAGAAAAGCATCAAGTCACCTATAACAGAGCCCCCATCAGACTAACAGCAGACTTCTCAACTGAAACTATATATGCCAGAAGAAAATAAGATAATGTATTCAAATTACTAAATGAAAAAAACTCTAGCCGAGAATACTATACCTGGCAAGGCTATCCTTTAGAAATGAGGGAAAAATAGTTCATTTCCCAGACAAACAAAAGCTGCAGAAGTTCAGCACTACACGACCAGCACTACAAGTATTTCCTTGAGTATTTACCAGTCCTTGAGTATTTACTCAAGGAAGTCCTGCAATTGGAATCCAAAAAGCAGTAATCACTACCATGAGTACACAAGAAAGAAAAAAAAAAAAAAAACTGGTAGAAAAAAAGAAAACACGGTAGAACAAAAATGCAAACGAGAAAGAGATAGAAACTAAATCTTACCAACACAAGAAGCCATAGTGACAATATAATAATGCCCCTGCTTTGTTTCTAATTTTGGTAATTTTGGTCTTCTCTCTTTTTTCTTTGTTAGTCTAGATAAAGGTTTGAAAATTTTGTCGATCTTTTTAAAGAATCAACTTTTGGTTTTGCTGATTTTCTCTATTGATTTTTAATTCCCTATTTCATATATTTCTGTTGTAGTCTTTGTTTATTTATATTAGCATTTGGTTTAGTTTGCTTTTCTTTTTCTATCTTCTTAAAATAGAAGTTTATATTACTGATTTGAAATTTAATTATTTATTTATATTATTTTAATATTTTTCTTTAAAAAGTATAAACTTTATTTCTCAACCTGAGCTCCATCAATTTCAAGACACTTTTTCTTAAAAAAATTTAATTAAAATAGGTGTTTACAAGTACAAATTTTCCTCTGAGCACTGCGTAAGCCCTGCAAACTATAAATTTTGATATGTTGTGATTTGATCTTTATCTTACACTACTCTCTAATTTCCCTGTGATTTTTCTTTTTACGCATTGTTTATTTAGGAGAGTGCTGTTTAATTTCCACACAATTATGCATTTTCTAAATTTCCTTCTGCTATTGTGGTCAGAGAATATACTTTCTATGATCTTAGTTTTTTTTCTTTTTGAAACAAAAAAGAAAAAATTAAACAACAAAAGAAAGTTCATGGAAAGGTTTCCATTATTTTTCAATTCTACTTTCCCACAAACTTTTTGAATTGCCCTTGTGTTTATATTCTGTTGTATTGATTTTTTATGTAATTTATGTTGCTAAACTTAGATATTTAATTTTTGTTCTTGATTTCTTCTTATTAAGTGGACTTGTTGATTTGCTTAGAAATTAATTTGCCTTTGAAAAGTTTATTCATCTTCCTTTGTTGAAATTAACTTGATATTTGCATGCTTTTGGAAGACTTTAGAGAGCTATTTCAAGTAATTGTAGAGATGAAGATGAAATATGTAAATTTTACATCTCTAGTTTTTGTGAAAACTTGAAGCCCTACTTCCTACAGAGTATTTTGTTGTTCATCTGTTATTCAGTTTATGCATTTGTTATTTGAACATATAAACGTGCATATCCTTTAACAAATTGACTAGTATGATCTCCTAATTATCTTTCACCTTTTACACTTGCTGCCTTCAAATTCTTCTCAAGAGCAGTTGGAGTGATCTTATAAATCATAAATCAGATCATGTCACTCTGCTTGAAACCCTTCAATGGATCCTCATCTCAGAGTAAGAGCCAAAGTCCTTAGAATGGCCAGTGAAGTGTTGTGTGGTATATGTCCTTCCCACCACATCCTAATTCATCTCCTACTACCTCTCCTCATCCTCTCTGCTGCAGCTGCACTGGCCTCCTTGATGCATGCCAGGGACACTTCCACCTTAGGCCCTTTGCACTGCCTGTTCCCTCTGCTTGGTAATTCCTGCATGGCTATTTCCCTCACCTTTAGATCACTGCTTAAATGCCAGCATCTCCATGAAACTTGTCCCATCCACCGTTGGCACTTGCAATCCCTCTTTAAAAAGAAAAAAAAAAAAGTGCTTTGATAGTTATAAAGCACAATCTCAATTTTCTAAATAAAAAAATTTTTTTGTTTGACTAAGTGATTGATTAATAAGTGAGTTTTCCTAAGTATTTTGAAAAGACTGCTGACATAGAAACTGAAAATATTAGTTTGTATTGATAAAGGAAACACAGTGCTTGGTTCCATAGAACTTAGGTGTACATGTCAGTGGTAGACCAGTTCTCCAAGTGTGTGTTGAGAAAGAAGATGAGTGACAAAACTATATCTATAAAGTGACAGCCATCAAGTGACCACAGATGCCTGTCAAGATGCCCTGGAGACAGATGGGTGGATAATACTATGAAATCAGAGTTGGAATCTCAAAGTTTTCACTTACCTGAAATTGTTGATTGGATCAAATGAAGTTAAAAAGTTGCTCCGGTTTAGAGTGGAGAATATGGTTGAAGAGCATTTCTGGAAGTAGAACTCTCAGCAGGCAAGGGGACAGCATGGGGTTCTCCTGATCTGATTAGGAAGCAAAGTGTGTGACAGAGCTCAGGCCACTGGCACCCTCGCTCCAAATTTCCCTTTTAGAAAGTGGTCTGGAGGAGGTTTCGTATAATGAGATTCTGAACTTGATGAAAAATCAATCTATTTTGGGTACTGAAATACCCACCCATTTAGAGTACACTGTAAAGGCAAAACAGTAACATACTCTTGGAGTCGGAAGTGATCTCAGGTGTCCTCTGGTTCAACCTGTAGGTTTTTCCCCCAACATCATCTTGACCATCTCTAGTGATATAAAACTTACTATTAAACACATAAAAGTTACATTTTCAGATGGCTTTGTGGCTAGAAAAATGCTTTCTTAGATTGACCAAATCTATTTTCAGTAACTTCCATCCTTTTCTCTTATTGAAACCCTCTGAAGCCACATTTAATTTCTAACATCTCTTTCATATTTGGCCATACGTGGTCCCTAAAACTTTTCTTCAGGTTGATGATACTTATTCTTTTAAAGCCTTCTGTTTTTGAGGCCCTTAAAAGAAGTGGCCACTAGACACTTTCCAACTTGTTGACCTGCCTTATAAAGGCTATTTTTCAGAACTTAGTGCAGTTCTCCAGAGTGGCCTCCTCTGATAAAGCCAGGGTGCTGCACGTTCTGGTCACTCCAGGACGTCTTGTTTAAGATCGCGTTCACTTATTAAACTTTTGACTCTTGTTAGAGCTAATAGTGGTTATAATCCCTTAAGTCTGTTTTTGTAATTAATCATGTCTCTGTAGTCCTGTATTTGTGTCATTTGTTTTTGTCCTACCCTCTCCTTTCCTTTCTCTCTCTCTGTCTTTCTTTCCTTCCTTCTCTTTTTTATTGAAGCTCAGTACAGGGCAGTATTTATTTTTATTATATTTCGAGTTCAATTTACCTCAATTCACCAGACTGATTCTTTAGGATTTTATCTCTGATAAACTTTCTACTTGCTATTGTCATCGGGATTTGCAAGCTGGTTCAGTGTGCTTCTTACATGAGAACAAATTATCCTGGGCTGCTGACTTACGTCCCTGAACCCCTCTCTGGAATCAGTGAGTAGGGGAAGCTTGACAGCTCTTCCATGTGCCAGAAGAAACTTGACAAAAGCTGAGTCCTGGTGTACGAGAGATGAACATCAGCACAGAAAAGAAGAGCGACAGGTCTTGCGGATGCGAGATAGGTTAGGGGCCACATTTAAAATATCTCTGGGTAGGCACTGCCCACTTATCGGTATTGCAAAACAGAAAACCCACAGTGGGAGGGACGTGTGACAGTAAGGGAAGCATGCTGTCGGGAAGGCAGGAGCACTGTCCTGCTGGGGCTGGCTGGCTGGCTCCAGGTACTCACCTCTCCCCTCGCCCACCCATGCCCTGTGGGCTGGGCAACTATCAGCTACTGAGATAGTGCTTACACAGAGCAGCATGGGGATAGAGGTTTGGACTTAAATACAAGAGGCAGTTCCCCTTTGTGGGGAATTCCTTCTTCTGCAAAGTCATCGGAAGTGCCTAGAATTTAACTCCTTCCTCCAGGTACACGTCACCTTAAGAGGTGACTAACACCCTCAGGAAATATACTCACAGGGGATAATAATGAAATATTTTAGATTAAAATCTCTATTAAAGTTAAATACAACAAACCATAGTTATTAAGTGGAATTAAAAAATCAGGCAGAACAAGAATAAAAAGTAAGGATAACAAATATCTTAAAAGAGATAAAGAGAATATGTGAGAAACATG
>NW_007730485.1:161461-168642 GCF_000696425.1 Galeopterus variegatus | reverse complement strand
TCAGGAAATATACTCACAGGGGATAATAATGAAATATTTTAGATTAAAATCTCTATTAAAGATAAATACAACAAACCATAGTTATTAAGTGGAATTAAAAAATCAGGCAGAACAGGAATAAAAAGTAAGGATAACAAATATCTTAAAAGAGATAAAGAGAATATGTGAGAAACATGAAGAAGAATTTTAAAAATCATAGATCAGAATCATTTAGAGCTATTGATTATGAAAATGTAGTGGTTGGAATAAAGAACACAGTAGATGAACCAAACAGAAGAATGAATAAAGTTTATAAATGAATGAATTGACTAGAATATTTTGTTGGTATCTGGAAGGGATAAAGAGAAGGAAAATATGAAAAAAATTTGCTAAAAATATGGAGGCTAGATATAAAAATGTCATAATAGAAATTATGAAAATTTAGAAAAATTAAAGAAAAATTATGAAAATTTAGAAAAATTAAAGAAAAATTTTCTCAAAGAAAATTAGAAAAATTAAAATCATGATAATATTATTTCTTACCATTAGAGAAGGACAGAGGACCTCAGATTATGAAGACTGTTAGAGTGCCATAAACTAAGAAAAAGCCCACACATTTTGATACAATGTAGTGAAATATGAGGATATCAAAGACAACAAGAAATTTCTAAAAACTTCCTGAGATAAAAAAGCAACTAAAGCAACTATTATACAAGGAAACAAGGATTGATTGATATTAGACTTCTCGTGAGAAACATAATGGAGTAGTAATTTCAAGTACAAGTATTTAAGAAAGAAAAACCTTAATATCTAATTACAGTATCAGAGTTTTATATTAACTTGACTATCAATCTCAATGCAAGAATAAATATAAGGTAGTCTTAGACAAGCAATGTGTTAGAAATTTTACCAAACACCATTTTTGAAAATCCTCTTTGAGAAAATGCTCAAAAACAAACAAACAAAAAAACTAAATCTAGGAGGGCACAATTTTTTAAAAAATTTGTTTTATTTATTGAACCAAAATCGATTATACATATTTTGGGGGTCAAACATTGNTGGTTACTCTGTTAATTTGTTGCCTAGATGATCTGTCCAATTCTGAGAGGTGTGATCGGGTATTATCATAGAGCAGATGCTGCTTCTGTCACTCTGGAATGAGCTTTGTGGAAAGAGACATCCTCTTCTCTGACTCTGCTGGTGACTCTCCTTGTGTGAATGCACTCCAGTGGTTGGTGGACCATTTGCATGGTGCTTGTGGTGTCTAGTCGCTTTTGCGGCAGACATGGTTATTGTGGAGGCTGCAGTGGGCCGCCTACATGGAAGTGCTATTTCTGCTATGCTCCTTGACACTGGCGGTATGCCTAGATGTGGGATATGTCTGGTCCCCTTCTCCATGTCTCTGGTCCCTGGGCAGGCCCCAAGTCACTGGTGCCATGTGCCAGGTTGTGGGAGGTGTGTCCAGTCCCCTTTTCCATGCCTCGGGTCACCAGGTGAGACCCGAGGAGCTGGCATGGTGTGCCTGGTTGTGAGAGGGCAGTCCAGTCCTCTTCTCCATGCCCCAGGTCCCTGGATGGGCCCTGAGGTGCTGGGACAATGGGCCTGGTTGTGGGAGAGAGGTCTGATCCCCTTCTCCATGCTTTGGGACCCCGGGTGGGCCCCAAGGTGCTGGCACAGTGTGCTTGGTTGTGGCAGACAGGTCTGGTTCCCTTCTCCATGCCTTGGGTCCCCGGGTGGGCCCTGAGGAACTGGCACAGTTTGCCTGGAAGTGGGAGTGGGGTCCGGTCCCCAGATCCAAGCCTCTGGTTCCCAGGAAGGCCCCCAGGTGCTGGTGGTGTGCTTGGGCTGGAACTAATTTTTTGTCCTTTGCTTCTAAGAGGGAGGAAATTCCTGTGGGAACCAGTACTTGAGTGGTTGTTTAAATGCTGCTTTGCTGCTGTTTCCCTGGGGAAGGCTTTTTGTGTAGCTCAGGGTTTAATGGTTGATCTTATAAGTACTTCCGGCTCTCCAGGGACCTGGTGGGTATGTGTTCATCAATATTACTAGCATATGTATTGCTACAAATCATAATTATTCTTTATGCCCCTTGTCCAACCGCTCCCCTTCCCCCATTCCGTCCCCCTCCCCCCTCTAATTACCCTAGATTTCTTCTCTCCTTCTGAAAGAATCATGGTTACTCTGTTAATTTGTTGCCTAGATGATCTGTCCAATTCTGAGAGGTGTGATCGGGTCCCCCGATATTATCATAGAGCAGATGCTGCTTCTGTCACTCTGGAATGGGCTTTGTGGAAAGAGACATCCTCTTCTCTGACTCTGCTGGTGACTCTCCTTGTGTGAATGCACTCCAGTGGTTGGTGGACCATTTGCGTGGTGCTTGTGGTGTCTAGTCGCTTTTGCGGCAGCCATGGTTATTGTGGAGGCTGCAGTGGGCCACCTGCATGGAAGTGCTATTTCTGCTATGCTCCTTGACACTGGCAGTATGCCTAGTTGTGGGATATGTCTGGTCCCCTTCTCCATGTCTGTGGTCCCTGGGCAGGCCCCAAGTCGCTGGTGCCATGTGCCAGGTTGTGGGAGGTGTGTCCAGTCCCCTTCTCCATGCCTCGGGTCACCAGGTGAGACCCGAGGAGCTGGCTTGGTGTGCCTGGTTAGGGGAGGGGGGTCTAATCCCTTTCTCCGTGCCCCAGGTCCCTGGGCAGGCCCCGAGGTGCTGGCATGGTGTGCCTGGTTGAGGGAGGCTGGTCTGGTCCCCTTCTCCATGCCTCGGGTCTCTGGGTGGGCACCAAGGCACTGGTGTGGCATGCCTGGTTGTGGGAGGAGGGTCCAGTCCCTGTCCCCATGCCCTGAGTGGGTCCTGAGACACTGGCATGGTGTGCCTGGTTGTGAGAGGGCAGTCCAGTCCTCTTCTCCATGCCCCGGGTCCCTGGATGGGCCCCGAGGTGCTGGGACAATGGGCCTGGTTGTAGGAGAGAGGTCTGATCCCCTTCTCCATGCTTTGGGACCCCGGGTGGGCCCCAAGGTGCTGGCACAGTGTGCCTGGTTGTGGCAGACAGGTCTGGTTCCCTTCTCCATGCCTTGGGTCCCCGGGTGGGCCCTGAAGCACTGGCACAGTTTGCCTGGAAGTGGGAGTGGGGTCCGGTCCCCAGATCCAAGCCTCTGGTTCCCAGGAAGGCCCCCAGGTGCTGGTGGTGTGCTTGGGTTGGAACTAATTTTTTGTCCTTTGCTTCTAAGAGGGAGGAAATTCCTGTGGGAACCAGTACTTGCGTGGTTGTTTAAATGCTGCTTTGCTGCTGTTTTCCTAGGGAAGGCTTTTTGTGTAGCTCAGGGTTTAATGGTTGATCTTATAAGTACTTCCGGCTCTCCAGAGACCTGGTGGATGTGGGTTCTGTAGAATCTCTGATCTGGGCCTGAGTCTTTTCATCAAACTGCATCCCATGCAATTCTGTATTCCTGACCAGTCTCCTCTGAGTGGTCCTGTGCTGATGGGGGAGCAGGATGTCTGTCCTTCCTGTGTCCCAGTGTTCTCCTGGTGGGCCCATCTCGCCCACTGCCCACGCTCCAAACACTTCCCATGGGACCAGCCCAGTGCCGTCCCTTGCAGTGACTCACCAGCCTCTGAATGGCTCCCTTTTTCTGGTTGTTCTGGCTCCTTGCTCCTGCGTGGGTCCATGGGAACCCTGTTAGTGGCCTTGTTTTCCTGGGGGCCACCAAAGTCCTCTTCTCCCCTGCCGCCTCCAAGTAACTCCATCTGAAGGGCACAGCTGTGGCTGCTGCTGGCTCCTGCTCCATGTGTTCATCAGCTTGACCCTTAAAGCAGCCGCGGCCCGAAATGCTCAGAGCAGCTTTTTCTTTCTCTCATCGCAGTTTCTCCCGCCTTCATGCACTCCGTAGGTCTCTGGCGGCCCGAAATGCTCAGAGCAGCTTTTTCTTTCTCTCATCGCAGTTTCTCCCGCCTTCATGAACTCCGTAGGTCTCTGCTCCTCTTCCCCTGAGCTCCAGCGGCCCCAGCTTGGCTGATGTTACATTTTTATAGTTGTAAATTGGTTGATTTGTGGGAGAGAGTGATGCTGGGAACTGTTTATTCCTCCATCTTGACTGGAACCCTAGGAGGGCACTATTAAATGGAAAGTGAAGTCACGATTACTGCTGCCAAAATAACCAATCTCTTAAAAAAAAGATATAGCCATAATAATTTTTCAGATGATGCCAACATGGCTGGGTGAGTGGGAGAACTGAGTCGAGTGTGTCTGTGTGCGTCTGTGTGTGTGTTTGTATGTATATGTGTGTGCGTCTGTGTGTGTCTCTCTGTGTAGTGTGTGTGTGCACCTGTGTGTGTCTGTGTGTGTGTGGCCAGAGGGGCATTATTATTGAAGAACCAAGGAAAAAATGGAGCTGTTAAGCAATTGTCTTGTTGAGGTACCAGGGGGGAAGGAGGTGGGCTTCAGATATTGAGAAGCCTAGGAAATCAATAGGGGAGAATGGACAAATGATGACTTACATGATATAAGAACTGCTATGGCTACAGGTTTAACTCTCTGATCAAAAGATCATTCAGATTGAAAGAAAAACAACACTTAATACTTATACAAATAAATTCAATTAGGTTAAAGGGGTAGAAACTGGTTCACTAGACAAAGATAAACTAAAAGAAATGATGTTATAGATTAATAAAATAATAGTTTTTGAAAGTCTAATAAACATAAATATGTACACATTTAAAAAACCTTAGAAAACAAACAACTAAAAGAACTATGGAGATAAATAGATAATCAACAATTAGGCTTTAATAACTCAAATAGAAAAATAAATATTTATCAAAGTTGAATATTTAATATAAATAACTTTACTTTCAATAAATAGAGAACATACATTCATTTGGAACATATATGGAACACAAAAATGGACCATGAGTTTACACAGGAAATCTCAACATCTTTTAGAGAACCAAGATTATACATGGCATTTATTATGCATAAATGTAGTGAAATAAAATCGATAACAAAAATAAGAAACTAAGTTTGAAAACAAAAAAATAAATCTGAGCACTTGAAAAAAATCACAAGGGAAATTTCAAAATAGAATAAATGATACAGTTAAGACATGGCTAAAGCCATTCTTAGAGGGAAATTTATAGCTTTAAAGATTTTTTTTTCCCTGAAAACAAGAATAAAAACTTGATTACCTTGCAGTCATGTTTTCATTCAAGTCACTGGTAACAATTTGAAGTGGACTGAACATAAGGCGAAGACTACTGTGACATCAAAGACCTCCTTATGTTAAATTGATCATTTAATCAGTAGTCCTAGAGTAGATATTCAATCAATCATGACTGTCTAAATACATTAAAACTAGGCGTTAAGTTTTTTATGCCAACATAAAGGTATCATGGATATTTCTGTCAAATGACACTGAAATACAGATTTGTGCTATTTATATCATACCCTTTTATCTTCCAGGAAATTCTCCCTCCCAAACAAAAAAGAAAAGAAAAAGAAAGAAAGAACTTTTATGACATGGTTATTGTAAATTCTTTTTTAAAATTTCATTAATTTTTTTTTTTATTAAAACATAGTTGATTGTTGTATTAGACCATTTCTGTTGCTCATAACAAAATATCTGTTAACTGGTTAATTTATAAGAGAATGAAATTTATTGCTTACAGGTTCAGAGGCTGGAAAGTCTAAAGTCCAGGGAACACATCTGGGGATGGTGATAGTGACCCAGGCCTCACACCGAGCAGAAAATGACAGAGCAGAGAGAGACTAACCTCTCATATGCTCTTCTTGTAAGTTCCTCAGAACCACGTCTCTGGCCACCATTATTAATGCATTCACTACGGCGTGGTCCCAGCATGGTCCTGCAATCTAATCACCTCTTCAAGGCCCCACCCTTCAATTACCATAATAGGATTTTTCACACTGTCAGTAGTCATAGCGGGGGCCAAGTTTCTAATACATAAAACTTGGGAGACACAATTCAAGCTTCAATGTGTTTGGGGGGACATTCAGTCCACAGCAATTGTACATATCTGTGGGATAGAGAGTTGAATATCAATACTTGTGTGCAATATGTGGTGCTCAAATCAGTATAATTAGTATATTAAACATTATACAATGTAATTGGTTTTTGTGGCCCTTTATCAATCCTTGCTTACTCCTATCCCCCTCTCACTTCCCCATCTCTGGTAACCTCAGTTCTGTTCTCTCTTTTCAAAGTTCAACACGTTATTGTGATTTTTGTATCTTTGTTTATTTTTTGAGCTCCCACTTTATGAGTGAGAACATGTGGTATTTCTCTTTCTGTGCCTGGTTCATTTCACTTGAAATAATTTTCTCTATGTTTATCCATGTTGCTGTTACTGGAAGTATTTCATTCTTTTTTATGGCAGAGTAGTATTCCATTGTGTAAATATACCACATTTTCCTTACCCAGTCATCTGTTGATGGATACTGAGTATGATTCCAACTCTTGGCTTTTGAAAATAGGGCTGCAGTGAACATAGGAGTGCAGATATGACTTCTACATGATGATTTCCATTTCTTTGGATATATATGCAGCAGTGAAATTGCTGGATCATATGGCAGTTCTATTTGTAATTGTTTGAGGTACTTCTATACCATTTTCCATAATGGCTGCACCAACCTACAGTCCCACCAACAGAGCAGGAGGGTTCCCCTTTCTCTGCATCCTTGCCAGCATTTGTTATTCTCTGTCTTTTTGATAATAGTCAGTCTAACTGGGGTGAGAGATGATATCTCAGTGTGGTTTTATATTGCATTTCCCTGATGCTGAGTGATATTGACCATTTTCTCATGTGTCTGTTGGCTATTTGATGATGGCCTGATAGAATGCGTTTGGGAGAATGACCTATTTACAATTTTTTGGAATAGTTTGAAAAGAAGTGTTATTAATTCCTCTTTAAAGGTTTGGTAGAATTCAGAAATAAAGCCATCTGGTCCTGGGCTTTTCTTTGTTGGAGACTGCTGATTACTGCTTCAATCTCATTGCGCATTATTGGTCTGTTCAGGTTTACTATTTTTCCTTGGTTCAGTTTTATTAATTTGGATGTGTCCAGAAATTTATCCATTTCTTCCAGGTTTTCAAATTAGTCGGTGTATAGTTCATAATGGTCTGTAATGATTCTTTGTATTTCTGTGGTATTGGTTGTAATGCCTCCTTTTTCATTTCTGATTTTTGTTATTTGG
>NW_007730485.1:160414-160810 GCF_000696425.1 Galeopterus variegatus | reverse complement strand
TTTTTGGGTCTCTATTTAATTTAGTTCTGCTCTGATCTTAATTATTTCTTTCCATCTACTAGTTTGGGGATTGGATTGTTTTTGATTTTCTAGTCCTTTGAGGTGTAGCATTAGGTTGTTTATTTGAAATCTTTCTATTCTTTTGATGTAAACATTTACTGCAATAAACTTCTCTCTTAGTACTGCTTTTGCAGTGTCCCATAAGTTATGGTATGATGTGTCTTTATTTTCATTAGCTTCAAGAAATTTTTTGATTTCCTGTTGAATTTCTTTTTGGACCCATAGGTCTTTCAGGAGCACATTGCTTAATTTCCATGTGTTTGTATAGTTTCCTGAGTTTCACTTGTTATTGATTTCTAGTTTTAATACATTGTGGTCTGAAAAGATACTTGAAAT
>NW_007730485.1:159717-160116 GCF_000696425.1 Galeopterus variegatus | reverse complement strand
AATTGGTCTAAGGTATGGTTTGAACCCTGTGTTTCTCTGTTCATTTGTTGCCTAGATGATCTGCCCAATGTTGAGAGATGGGTATTCACATCTGCAACTATTATCATATTTGGGACTATCTCTTTCTTTAGGTCTAACAGTGTTTGCTTTTTACATCTGGGTGCTCTATTGTTGGGTACATATATATTTATGATTCTTATGTCTTGTTCTGGGATAGATCCCTTTATCATTATATAACGGACTTCTTTGACTCTTTTTATGGTTTTCGGTTTAAAGTCTATTTTATCCGATATTAGAATAGCTACCCCTGATTGTTGTTGATTTCCATTTGTGTGACTTATCTTTTTCCATCCCTTCACTATTAGTCTGTGTGTGTCTTTACAGGTGAGGTGAGTCTCT
>NW_007730485.1:156477-158695 GCF_000696425.1 Galeopterus variegatus | reverse complement strand
TGTGTTTTCATGGTAGTGATTATCATTTTTTGCATTTCAGATTCAGGACTCCCTTGAGTATTTCTTGTAGGGCTGATTGTGTGTTGCTGAACTCTCACAGTTTTTGTATGTCTGGTAAATACACTATTTCCCCTTCATTTCTGAAGGATTACCTTGGTGGGTATAGTATTCTTGGCTGACAGTTTTTTCATTTAGTATTTTGAATATATCATCCCATTCTCTTCTGGCCTGCAGAGTTTATATCGAGGTGTCTGCTGTTAGTCTGATGAGGACTCCCTTATAGATGACTTTATGCTTTTCTCTTGCTGTTTTTAGGAATCTCTTTGTCTTTGTTTTTTACCAGTTTGACTAGAATGTGTCTTGAACAGGACCTTTTTGAATTGAATCTGTTTGGGGATCTCTAAGCCTCCTGCATCTGATCATCCATGTTTCTCCCTATATCTGGGATGTTTTCTCCATTCTATTATTTCATTGAATGTATTCTCAATGCCTTTTATTTTCTCCTCCCCTTCAGAAACACCCATGATTTGGATGTTTGTGCACTTAAGGTTGGCTGCTATCTCCTTTAGATTTTCTACATTTTTAAAAATTCCTTTTTTTGTTCACCTGAGTTATTTCAAAAAGACTGTCTTCAAGATCAGTAATTTTTTCTTCTGCTTTCTCTATCCTGTTGTTTAAGCTCTTGGTTGTGTTCTTTATTTGTTGAATGACTCCTTCAGTTCTAGGAGTTCTGCTAAATTCTTTTTCAAAATGTTAATCTCATTGTAAATTTCTTCCTTCACATCCTGGATTGTTTTGCTTAGTTAACTGTGTCATCTAATTGAGTTTTCTTGTATCACCCTGAGTTTCCTAAAGACTGTTACTCAGAATTTCTTTTAGTCATTTCAAGTGTTTCCTACTTTATAGGGTCTGGTACTTGGGAGTTTTTGTATTCCTTTGGTGGACTCATATTTTCTTGTTTTTGTATTTCTAGTGTTTCTACATTGATATCTTGTCATCTGGTAGAGACATTGTTTCTTCTATTACTCTGGAGTGGACTTTGAGAAGAGAGACTTCCTCTTGTAGATGTGTTTTATATTGGTCATTGAATAGGGTGTTATAGTATTGGTTCTGGGTAGATGTAGTAGTGTAGTCTCCATTTGGGTACTTCAGCTGTATTCAATGTTGGAGTTGCATGTGAGTGCCTCCATGGCCTAGGCATTGGGGCACTTAGTGATTCCTTGCTAGGATTATTGACACTCTTTCTCCAGGCTCTGTTGGTGACTCTTCTTTGTCAATGCAGCTGAGTGGTCCTTGGGGCTCCTTTATGGTGGTGGTAGCTGCTGTTGTGGTGGCAAGCTATCCTTGCCACAGAGTGGCTATAGCAGTGGCTATGGTGTACCACAGTGTGACAGCAGTGTCTACAGCAGTGGCAAGGGCTGCCCACAGCTACTGAGGTCCCCATGTTCCCTTCCTACCTTCTAACAGCTTGGCAGGGGCTGCCCATGGCTGCTGAGGTCCCCAGGTGCACTTGCTGTCTTCTTCCAGTCTGCATGAAGGCTGCCTGAGGCTGCTGAGGTCCCTGGGCACACTTCCTGCCTGTTGTGAGTCTGACCAAGGGCTGCCCATGACTGCTGAGGTCCGCCAGTGTGCTTCCTGCCTGCCTTAGTATTTCAATTTTTTTTCTGTTTTCCCTGGTTTGTTAATTTTGTCAAGTCTCTACTTATTCTATTTTTTCCTCTTGTTAATTTGTGATTTTTTAAATTCTGCCATACATTTTCCATTTTATTAATAGTTACCCCTCATAAATAGACATTGATTTTTCTAATATTTTTTTAAACAAGTTACCAAATATTTTCCCCAGCAAGATGTAATCAATGATGACTTGTTTTTCCCACCAAAATGCTATCCTTATTATTTCTATCTCTTCATAATTATGCTCTGTTTTGAGACATTGTGTCCACTTGAACTTCTAGTTCTCAAAGTTTAGTCTCAGCTGTGACTATCATCTTTAATTCATCAATTGCTTGTTTACTTGGGAAATCATGTTGACAGCTTTCGAAAGTCGAGTACTCTTTTAAATATAATATTCAATTTAAATGCCTCCTAGTGTTTTGTTTTTGTTTTTGTTTTTTTCTGCTAGGCTTAAGAATCCCAGCACAGAGCAAAACATGAACATTGATAGGTAGTGAGTGAGAATAGAAATAAGAATAAATCCTTAAGAAAGTTCTGGGCAACA
>NW_007730485.1:149371-155830 GCF_000696425.1 Galeopterus variegatus | reverse complement strand
TTGATAGGTAGTGAGTGAGAATAGAAATAAGAATAAATCCTTAAGAAAGTTCTGGGCAACACAAGTAATAGATATATAAGTGGAGGATTCTGATGTAGTACAAAAAGCAGCTCAATAGACGCATGCGGGAGGTGATGGTGGCATGGGAAAGAAGGGGCTCTACCTGCATCAGGGGTATCAGGAAAGGCTTCCAGAACAGGTGGTAGGCCAGGGCCAGGAGGAAGGAGGACAGGACTCTCGTTTCTGCATCTATAGAAGTGTCACTATGAGGGTTTTAATGTTAAGGTGGGCCTTTCTGTGAACAAAGACCATGATTTGTAGTTGCCAGATTTTTTAAACCAATATTCAAATTGTTAAAATTACAAATGCAAAAACGCAATTTTCTGTAAGATTTAAACTTACATATCTTATATACTAATGATAACGACTACTTTGTTTAAACTTAGTCACATTCTTTTATGCTTTCAATGTCTAAAGTCTAAAATCAATTGCTTTATCACATATTTTAAATTTTAAACATGACTATTGATCAAATTTTCTTGCATATCAGATTCTCTCAAGTATGGCACATACTTTAAATACCAAAAACATGCAGATTATCCCAATGATAATCGACTATCCTTATGCTTAAGATAAAAGTGTGGATTTCCAAAAGTTAATTTACTTACTAATTTTTTTTAAGTTAAAACTTCCCAGGAATAGGAAATCTATTTACCTTTCAAGGAAAGAGATTTACTTTTGAGAGCAAACACGGTTGTCTTCTACAAATGAGTTCTAAACACAGGGCCAGGAGCCACAAATGCACCCAAAATACTTCTACCAGGATCTTAGATCCACATGCTGAGCCCATGAAATATTCCTAGACCCTTACAAACAAATCCTTTGATTTGGCTCTTCAGCCCTTCTTGGTTATAGCAAACTTCCCTCAACTGATCTCTTTTATTGCCAGGAGGAAGTCGTATTCTTTTTATATGTTTACTGTCTGGCAAAGCCACACCTTGATCTGATTGATTCCCCAATACAGCTCTGATGCTGTGAAGATAAGTCATGTTAATGATAAAAATGACAAACAGCATGGAGGGAAATCACATGCGAACCTTTAGGATTTTAAAACCCAGCCTGCCTGGGAATGCTTAAAAAATGGGTGACTTGGAATGACAAGTCATATGACAGGGCCTCTGATGCTGTGAAGATAAGTCATGTTAATGATAAAAATGACAAACAGCATGGAGGGAAATCACATGCGAACCTTTAGGATTTTAAACCCCAGCCTGCCTGGGAATGCTTAAAAAATGGGTGACTTGGAATGACAAGTCATATGACAGGGTGACCTGTCTTATTTTTGCATTCAAAGTGGTGAAGTTAATGCTGCCCCACTCCAATAAGCCGAATTAGGTGGGAAACTATATTATTGTAATAAGGAAAGTATTTTGAATGATGCCAAATGTTGAGCTCAGGTATGAATATATTTAGTTCCAAGGAATGTCTGAGATAGGAAAATTTAAAAAACCCAACCCCTAGTAAATTAGCTTTCCCATTTAAACGTAATATCAAATGAATATATTACCCTCCTCCTTGAAACATTTTGAACTTTAGCAGATTTTTCTAACATCAGTGAGATGTTAACTTTGCCCATTGCCGATCTATTTTTGCAGGTGACCTAAATGAATTCCACATTCACTTCTCAAAAAGTAGTTGAATTTCTTTCTTTTAAAAGGCTTCATGGAAAACTCTAGGTAGGAATGTTTTCAGATTCTAGATTAAGTATTAGATAAAACTTCAAAATCTCAAACTGTTATTCTTGTGTCACCAATAAACAAGAACCAGAGAAATGATGATGATGTGTGTTTACAAAATAAGTAATTACTCGAGAATTGCTACATCCTAAATTGCATTAGGAACCTTCCAGCTCAACCAAACCCCTTGCCCTCCAGCCTCATAGACAGGTAGGGTATTAGTCAGCCTGGAAGTAAAACTGGATTTTGCAACTAGAATTTATCTTATACTAAATTAAAATACCAGTGGAAGACACTAGGGTTTTCTTTCATAGTTATGGGCTTGTTTGTTGGTGATTTTGTTGTTGTTGTTCTGTTTTTATTTCCTCTATAGTCACAAAAGACTCCAGCTGGAGTTATCCTTTGATTTGATTGACCTAATATTTCTTAGGGAGAGGGATCTAAAGTCATAAGTTTATTAATTATGAGTATCTGTGTTGCAATATCCAAAGTATCTAGACAGGAATATCTTAAGGTCATAATGGCAACTATTATTATGATCATTATAATTTGAAAAATAGCTGCACTTGACTGACTTAGGGAATCCCTTTGTATACTAACTGCCATTTTGTGGAAAAAAGAATTCCCTTGGAAACTAAAAATAAGTATCAAGTTGAAAGAGACAGATCATAAACAGAATGTCCAATGATCTGAGGAGCGGGATGAGAGTACACTCTTTCAATCCTTCTGAAAAAGTCATCTTCATCAGCCCCACTTCCTGCTCTCACACATTAGATAAAAGTGGTGCCCGCTGGAACCTGGGCTCCGTAGCTATTTTCATCACTCACATTCTTATTCTTTTAAAAAGGGTAGCTTCTCCTGATTTCCTCACCTCACATAACCTGAAGCCAATGGATTTCCTTTCCTGTCTATTGTAAAAGAACCATTTTCATTTAAAAAGAAAGAAGAGTTTTGTGACCTAGAAAAATTACTCTTTTGGGCTACTTTACATTTAGATAGGAGAAAAGTGAAATCAACATCCACATTGTTGCATGAACTTATATCATAAAATATATGTCCCATTTTTTTCCTCTCTCTGAGCACTTAATTATAAACATAGTAAATTTACTTCAATTGATTCTATGTTGATTACTGCAAGACACAGATTGTAAAGTCACAATCTTCTATGAGCATTGACTGAGGTACTATTATCTCCATCACACCACAATAAGTGCTAAGCTAATGTTGTTTATAATTTGAGATAGGGATTATCTCTATATAGAAAGGTCCGATAACCTGGAGTGAGTCAAGATGGTTGAAGAGGACTGGAGATGGATAAATGTTGCAACATTCAAAGAGAAACAGAAAGTAAATAACACAAACTGAGCAAGTCTGATGCTCAGCAAAGGAATTGAACAAATTAGTAAGCAAATAATGTGTGAATAATAATGTTATCATTAAACAAAAGACTCCAGCTGGAGTTTTCCTTTGTTTGAATTGACCTAATATTTCATTAGGGAGAGGGATCTAAAGTCACAAGTTTTTTAATTATGGGGATCTCTGTTGCAATATTCAAAGTATCTGGACAGGAATACCTTTAAGGTGGTAATGGCAATTATTACTATAATCATTATAATTTGAATAATTATAATATAATAATGTGTGAATAATTTAGTTTTGGAGTAAAGAGACAATCATCAGAGGCAGCCGGACTGTACAAGTACATGTCAATTTCTTGCCAACTTCTTATTTGTATACACATATACATATAAACCTGCATTAGTATGAGAAATGCAATCATCACACAAAAGATAAGAATACTAAGACCAAACCCTCTTGGTCGGGGAAAGTTCTGGGGAAGTCAGGTGAGTTTTGTGTTGTGCTCCACAGGATGTGTTTGGCAGGAAGGAGGATGCTCACAGCACCAGAGACGGCCTCCAGCCAGCCAGCTGCTGTTATCCAGCAGACGTTTACTGTTGAAAGTTCAAATTCTTTTTTCATCATTAGCCCAACAGAGCTCACAACACACAGCAAGTGTTGTGGACAAGTGATGTGAAGGCTGACAGAGGGACAATTGAAAACTAGTGTAACAAAAAGATTTCTATCCTGTGAGTTTGCCAACATCTTTTAGGAACCAGTTACGTATCAAATAGGTACAAACATCAAAAAGACTTGTTAGGACTGATGGCCAGTGGTCCAAGATGATGGAAAGGCATCATCACTCTTTCTGCGATTGTAGTCACCACTGTCAATTTCCCTGACTTCTCTATCTATGCTTATGTTGCCCCTGAATAGGAGGGACGTGTCCAAAGAGCTGCAGCCTCTGTCTTTTTCTGTGCTCTACCATATGCCCAATACCTTACACATGATATTGAGTCAAACCATATGAAACTTCCATTTCTCAAGTTAAAAAATGTTTATATTTTGGTAATTTCGTATGTTTCTTGCAACAAATGACTGTAAAAAGACTTCCTTGATTGGAAGCAGGAAGCACAGAAGGGGTTAGCACTCACATATGCAGAAGAATATTTTCTTATACGTGTGACATTTTTTTCTGCTTGAACAGTTTAAAGATTTCATTTTCAACAGCTTTCCTAACCTTGTGTTTTGACTTTCTTGACCATTGAGTGTTTAGGTCAAGAAAGAAAAAACTTTTTGTTCCTAGGTTTCTTTCTTGATAGTAACTAATCATTCAAAGGCATCATATTACGAGTCCAACATGATTAATTTTCAATAACCTTATCCCTTCCTCCTATCTTCCACCTTACTGCCTGCCACAGAACTGTAAGGTTGTTAAATTTTGAAGAATTTTGGAAAATATAAGTAAAAGAGGACTGGAGATGGATAAATGTTGCAACATTCAAAGAGAAACAGAAAGTAAATAACACNAAGAGGACTGGAGATGGATAAATGTTGCAACATTCAAAGAGAAACAGAAAGTAAATAACACAAACTGAGCAAGTCTGATGCTCAGCAAAGGAATTGAACAAATTAGTAAGCAAATAATGTGTGAATAATTTAGTTTTGGAGTAAAGAGACAATCAACAGGATTCAGAAAGGATTGACAATAGGAGACCTCCAGGAAGATGGAGGACTAGAAATGCCCAGGGCATGCTGCTCCTGCAGGAGAAGATCAAAAGGGGTCCAGAGTGATTGATGCCATAGTCACCAGAGCCATTGTCCAGTCCAGAACATCACAGAGCAGCTCCCCACAGAGCAGCAGTCCTGCAGGTAGTCCATTGCTGCAGTCATGGACACTTCAGACATGAGGGAGGCAGCTGCAACTACCACTGCCATTGCCACCACCCTGAGGTAACCCTGCTGCCACTGCAGACACTGCAGATGCAAAGGAGGCAGTTGCAGCTGCCTGCACCACTGCTACCCCACAAAGTAATCCCACTGCACCACAAATGCGAGAGAGACAGTTATGGCCACTGGGGCCACTGCCACCAACACAAGGTAACCCAACTGCCTCTGCAGAGACCATAGCTGCACGAGTGGCCACTGTGGATACCATAGCCATGGGGAGGCCACTACAACTGCCACTGCTGCAGACACTTCTAACACTGGTGCTGCCTGGCAGTCACCATCATGCGAACAAACCACCACCACTGGAGCCATGGGAGCCACTGCTGCCACATGGGCACCTGCAAAAGCCACCACCACTGCAAGGGCACCTGCTACCATAGCAGCAGCCACGGCAGTCACTGCTACTGTGCAGGTGGACCACCAATCATTTGACCACATTGACACAAGGAGGAGTACAGGGAAGTCACCAGTCTAGTCCAGGGAAGGAGATGAATGAGCACAGACATGTGACCCAGTGGCCCAAACCACAGGGGGAATTACGCTGCCTCCAGCAGAGTGAACCTGGGCGTGGGAGCTACGTGAGCAGACCACACAACTGCCTTGATCTAGGGAGAGACACACGTGGAACCCCTGGAGAGCGTGGAAACCCAGGATAGCCAGAGTAAGACATAAAATTCCTAGTGCACCTACAAGTGTCACAGGAGGCTACCCAGGGTGCCAACAAGCCTGCCTAGGGTCACACACCCCAACCAAAGACAGGCACCCAGGTGCTTATCCCGAGACCACAATGCTTGATGATCCAATACAATGTCAATAACCTCCACAAGGAATCACTAAGTGCCCCACTGCCTAGGCCATGGAGGCACTCACATGCAACTACAACATGAATACAGTCAAAGTACCCACACCGAAACTACATTACTCTGTCTACCCAGAGCTAATATTAAAACACCATACTCAACAGTCAATATAAAACACATCGACAGGAGTAAATCTCTCTCCTCAAGGCCAACTCCAAAGTAATAGAAGGAACAGCTCTATCAGATGACCACACATCAATGTACAGATACTAGAAATACAGAAAGAAAGAAAAATCAAGAGAGATGAAAGAGAAATATATTTCCCAGACAAACAAAAGCTATGAGAGTTCACTACAACATGACAAGCCCTACAAGAGATACTCAAGGGAGTCCTGAATCTGAAATGCAAAAAATGATAATCACTACCATGAAAACACAAGAAAGAATAAAACCCACTGGTAGAACAACAATGCAAACAAAAAAAGAGAAAGAAACTGTATCTTACCACCTCAGAAAACCAACAAACACTGAAGACAAACAAAAAAAAAAGGGAAAGAAACAAAAAGTATTTAACGCAAACAAATGGAAATCATTAAAATTCCAGAAGTAAGACAATACCTTTCAATAACAACCCA
>NW_007730485.1:146785-147914 GCF_000696425.1 Galeopterus variegatus | reverse complement strand
CCAAATAACAAAAATCAGAAATGAAAAAGGAGGCATTACAACCAATACCACAGAAATACAACAGACCATTATGAACTATATGCCAACAAATTATAAACCTGGAAGAAATGGATAAATTTCTGGACACATCCAAATTAATAAAACTGAACCAAGGAAAAATAGTAAACCTGAACAGACCAATGATGCGCAACGAGATTGAAGCAGTAATCAGTAGCCTCCCAACAAATAAAGCCGACAGCTTTATTTCTGAATTCTACCAAACCTTTAAAGAGGAATTAATACCAATTCTCTTCAAACTATTCCAAAAATTGAAACACAGGCTGTTCTGTAAAGCCCATTCTATGAGGCCAGTATCACCAAAACCAGATGAAGATACAATAAGAAATGAAAACTAAGGCCAATGTCTTTGATGAACATGGATGCAAAAATTCTCAATAAAATATTAGCAAACAGAATACAGAAACCCAGAAAAGAAATTATACACCACAATCAAGTGGGATTTATCCTAGTTAGGCAAGGATGGTTCAACATATGCAAGTCAATAAATGCAATATACCACATCATCAAAATCAAGTACAAAATCTATATGATTATGTCAATATATGCAGAAAAAGCATTTAATGAAATTCAACATCCATGCATGATAAGGACTCTCAGCAAATTAGGAATAGAAAGAAAGTATTCAATACACAAAAAAGCCATATATGACAAACCCACCACCTGACTATCATCCTGAATTGAGAAAGCTGAAAGATTTTCCCTTAGAGTAATGAACAAGACACGGATGCCCACTTTTACCACTCCTATTTAACATATTATTGGAAATACTAGCCAAAGCAATCAGGTAAGAGAATAAAGGGCATCCAGATCAAAGAAGAGGAATTCAAACTGTCCCTGTTTGCAGATGACATGATCCTATATATAGAAAAACCTAAAGTTCCTACAAAACCAAACCAAACCAAACCAAAACAAAAAAAAACAAACAAACAAACAAAAAAACAAACCTCTTAGAGTTGATTAGCCATTTCAGTAAAGTTGCAGGATACAAAATCACTGCACAAAAATCACTATTTTTATATTCCAGCAGTGAAATTGCAGAAAAAGAAATCAAGAAAACTAGCCCATTTAC
>NW_007730485.1:137099-145491 GCF_000696425.1 Galeopterus variegatus | reverse complement strand
AACAGAAAATGATGGAAAGATATTCCATGGTCTTGGATTGGAAGAATTAAAATTGTGAAATGGTCCATAGTACCCAAAGCAACCTACAGATTCAATACAACCCCCATCAAAATTCCAATGACATTCTTCATAGAAATAGAAAAAACAATCCTAACATTCATATGGAACAAAAACAACAAAAGACCCGAACAGCCAATACAACCTTGAGCCAAATAAATGAAAGAAAGAATGAATGAATAAATAAATAAATAAGCCAAATGCAAAACACTACCTGACCTCAAATTATATTACAAAGCTATAGTAACCAAAACAGCAAGGTATTGGCATAAAAACAGACTCTCAGACCAATGGAACAGAATAGAGAACCCAGAAATCAACCCACATAGTTATAGCCAGCTGATCTTTGACAATGGCCCCAAGAACATACATTGGGGAAAAGACTGCCTCTTCAATAAATGGCATTGGACATCCATATGTAGAAGAATTAAACTAGACCTATACCTCTCTATATATACCAAAATCAACTCAGAATGGATTAAGAACTTAAATAGAAGACCTGAAGCTGTAAAACTCCTTAAAGAAAACATAGGGGAAGTACTTCAGGAAGTAGGCTGGGCAAAGGCTTTCTGGATAAGACCTCAAAGCACAAGGAACAAAAAGAAAAATAAACAAAAGGGATTTTATCAAATTAAAAAGCTTCTGCACAGGAAAAGAAACAATTAACAGAGCAAAATACTAACCTACATGTTGGAAGAAAATACTTGCAAACTATGCATTTTACAAAAGATTAATATCCAGAAAATATAAGGAATGCAAAGAACTTAATAGTAAAAAAAAAAAAAAAAAAAAAAAAAAACCCTTTTTAAAAANAAAAAAAAAAAAAAAAAAAAAAAAAGCCTGATTTAAAAATGGGCAAAAGAGCTGCACAGGTATTTCCCAGAGGAAGATATATAAATGGCCAACAGACACAATGAAAAATGCTCAGCGTCACTCAGCATCAGGGAATGCAAATCAACAGCACATTGAGATATCCTCTTGCCCCAGTTAGATTGAGTATTATCAAAAAGACAGAATAACGTATGCTGGCCAGGATGAGGAGTAAGGGGAAACCTCCTTCACTGTTGGTGGGACTGTAAGTTGGTGCAGCCATTATGCAAATGGTATGGAGCTTCCTCAAACAACCCTAGATGAAACTGCCATATGATCCAGCAATCCCACTGCTGGGTATATACCCAAAGCATTGGATATCATCATGTTGAAGGGATACTTGGACTCCCATGTTGATCACAGCTCTAATTACTAGCTAGGAGTTGGAACCAACCTAAATGTTCATGGTTGGATGACTGGATAAGGAAAATGTGGTATATTTACACAATGGAATACTACTTTGCCTTAAAAATTGAAATACTGCCATTTGCAGCAACATGGATGTACTTAGAGAAAATTACATTAAATGAAGTAAGCCAGGCACAGAAATAGAAATACTGCATCTCCTCACTCGAAAGTGAGCTCTCAAAAGATAAGTAAAAAAAGTGAGCTCTCACAAGATAAGTAAAAAAAGAAAGAAAGATACAACAATCACAATAATACATTGAACTTTGAAAAGGAGAGAACAGAACTGAAGTTACCAGAGGTGGGAAAGGGAGAGGGGGATAGGGGTAAAGGGCCATGAAAAATGACTAAATTGTTGATAGTTTGGATGTATTGTCTCCACCAAAACTCAAATCCCCATTGTGGCAGTTTTGGAAGCTGTTTGAGTCATAGAGGCAGATCCCTCATGAATGGATTAATGCTCTCCCTGGGGAAGGGGGGATTAATGAGTGAATTCTCACTCATTTAGTTCCTACAAGAGCTGGTTGTTTCAAAGACCCTGGCACTTCTCCCCACTCTCTTGCTTCCTCTCACCATATGATCTGCTTGTACCCAGCAGCTGCCTGCCACTTTCTGCCACGACTAGAAGCAGCCTGAGGCCCATGCCAGATGCAGGTGTCCCAGAACCATAAACCAAATAAACCTCTGTTCTTTATATATTATCCTGTGTGGGAAAGTAGGATAATCTAGTCAGGCTCCCTCGGCTCAGGTCTGGTTGGGGTCGAGCAGCACATTTCTTGTAAACAGTTGTGTGTGGATGGAGTTAGTGCACATGTGCACCAATGTATCTTTTTAGTTTTGTTGCTATTGTGTGTTCTTGAGTTTGTGAAGCAGAGGCTGGCCACAGAGCTTGTGTCTAAAAATAGAGTATGTTTACTCTGCTGGCAGCTGCTCAGTTTTTCTTTGGGCTTTGCTGGTAGCAGTTGAGTTTCTGAGTTTCCCTTTGTACTGCCTAGCTCCTAGATGTGTGTGTGCTGAATAAAGACTATTCCTTCTTCAACCAATCCCTCATGAATGGATTAATGCTCTCCCTGGGGAAGGGGGGATTAATGAGTGAATTCTCACTCATTTAGTTCCTACAAGAGCTGGTTGTTTCAAAGACCCTGGCACTTCTCCCCCCTCTCTTGCTTCCTCTCACCATATGATCTGCTTGTACCCAGCAGCTGCCTGCCACTTTCTGCCACGACTAGAAGCAGCCTGAGGCCCATGCCAGATGCAGGTGTCCCAGAACCATAAACCAAATAAACCTCTGTTCTTTATATATTATCCTGTGTGGGAAAGTAGGATAATCTAGTCAGGCTCCCTCGGCTCAGGTCTGGTTGGGGTCGAGCAGCACATTTCTTGTAAACAGTTGTGTGTGGATGGAGTTAGTGCACATGTGCACCAATGTATCTTTTTAGTTTTGTTGCTATTGTGTGTTCTTGAGTTTGTGAAGCAGAGGCTGGCCACAGAGCTTGTGTCTAAAAATAGAGTATGTTTACTCTGCTGGCAGCTGCTCAGTTTTTCTTTGGACTTTGCTGGTAGCAGTTGAGTTTCTGAGTTTCTCTTTGTACTGCCTAGCTCCTAGATGTGTGTGTGCTGAATAAAGACTATTCCTTCTTCAACCAAAGCTCCAAGGACCTTTTTGCTGGTTACCTAGCTCACAGACCTGCATGTGAAGGGTTTGTGAATGGGCTTGAAGGGTCTGAGAGCTCCAGACCCTAGTCCTAGCTCTACACCCAATCTCAGGTATTTCTGTTATAGCAACACAAATGGACTAATACAATTGTGTAATGATGAATATACTATTATCCTGATTTGAGCATCACATATTGCATACGGGTACTGATATTCAACTCTGTACCCCATGGATATGTAAAATCAACTATGTTTCAGTTATAAAAAAAGAAAAAATGAAAATCACCAAACAAGGATGGGAACATGGAGTACTATTATAAAAGGCCTATTTTATATGGAGTTTATTTAAAAGAAGACAAAAAAAAGAAGTAGTTAGCAATAGTAAAGTAAGACTATTCACACTAGCAGCATACCCAATACCACAAATTGCATTCATACCTGTGTCCCCCACCCAATTGTCCCCAACCTCCTTCTCCCTCCCCCCCCCACTCCACTTTGTAGCCCAAGGAATGTTCTCTCCCTCTGCATGTCCAATGCACTACTGTGGTCTTTCTTTCCTTCCTTCTTTCTCTCTTAGTCCCACATATGAGTGAGTACATACAGTATTTATTCCTTATTTATTTCATTATTATTTTTGCTTATTTCATTCAACATAAGTTTCTCCAGGCTCATCCATGTTGTTGAAAATGAGAGTATTTCATTTTTTTTAATGGCAGAGTAGTATTCCTTGGTTTATATATACCACATTTTCCTTATCCAATCATCTTTTGATGGACATTTACGTTGTTTCCATGTCTTGGCTATTGTAAACAGAGCTGTGATGAACATGAGAGTGCAGGTATCCCTTCAACATGATGATTTCTATTCCTCTGGGTATACACCCAGAAATGGGATTGATGGATTGTATGGAAGATCTATCTGTAGTCATTTGAGAAACCTCCATACTGTTTTCCCTAGTGGTTGTTCTAATTTATAGTTCCACCAACAGTGTAGGAGCATTCCCTTCTCTCCACACCCTCACCAGTATTTGTGATTCACTGTGCTTTTGATTATAGCCAGACTGACAGGGGTAGGGTGGTATCTCAATGTAGTTTTAATTTGCATTTCCCTGATGACTAGTGATGTTGAGCATTTTTTCATGTACCTGTTGGCCATTTGTATGTCCTCCTTTGAAAACTGACTATTCAGCTCCTTTGCCCATTTTTTAATTGACTTATTTGCATTTTTACTGTTTAATTGCTTGAAGTCCTTGTATATTATGGATATTAATCCCTTGTCAGATGAATAGTTAACAAATTTTTTCTACCACTCTGTAGGTTGTTGTTTCACTCTCTTGATTGTTTCCTTTGCTGTGCAGAAGCTTTTTATTTTGATATAGCCCCATTTGTTTGTTTTTTCTTTTACTGCTTGTGCTTTTGGGGTCATGTTTATAAAGTCTGTGCCCAGACCTAGTTGCTTAAGTGTTTCACATACATTTTCCCTTAGTAATGTTACAGTTTCAGGTCTTATACTTAAGTCTTTATTTAATCCATTTCGAGTTGATTTTACTGTATGGTGAGAGGTGCATTATCTAGTTTCATCCTTCTGCATATGGATATCCAGTTTTCCTGGCATCACATGTTGAAGTGGCAGTCTTTTCCCCAAAGTTTATTTTTGTTGCTTTTGTCCAATATCAGATGGCTGTAAGCCTGAGGGGTTATTTCTGGGTTCTCAATTCTATTCCACTGGTCCGAATGTCTATTTTTAAACCAGTACCATGCTGTTTTTGTTACAATAGCTTTGTACTATATTTGAAGTCAGGTAGTGTTATGCCTCTGGCTTTATTTATTTTGCTCAGGATTGCTTTGGCTCTTTGGGGTCTTTGTTGTTTCATATGAAGGGTAAGATTGTTTTTTCCATTTCTGTGAAGAATGTCACTGGTATTTTGATGTGGATTGCATTGAATCTCTAGATTGCTTTGGGTAGTATAGACATTTTCACAATGTTAATTTCTCCAATCCAAGAGCATGGAATATCTTTCCATCTTTTCATGTTCTCTTTAATTTCTTTCAGAAGTGCTTTGTAGTTCTAATTGTAGAGGTCTTTCACCTCCTTGGTTAAATTGATCCCTAGGAACTTTATTTTATTTTTTGCGACAATTGTAAATGGGCTTACTTTATTTCTCTTTCTGTTAGTTCATTATTTGAGTATATAAATGCAACTGATTTGGGGGCATTTATTTTGTATCCTGCGATGTTACTGAAGTTATTAACCAGCTCTAGGAGTTTTTTGATAGGGTCTTTAGGTTTTTCTATATATGGTATCATGGTATCTGCACACAGAGAAAGTTTGACTTCATCTTTTCCAATCTGGATTCCCTTTATTTCTTTCTCTTGCCTGATTGCTCTGGCTAGTACCTCCAGTACTATGTTAAATAGAAGTGGTGAGAATGGACATCCTTGTCTTGTTTCTGTTCTTAAGGGAAAGTCCCTCACTTTTTCACCAATCAGAATGATACCGGTGAAGGGCTTGTCATAAATGGTTTTTATTGTGTTGAGATGTTTTCCTTCTATACATAATTTGTTGAGAGTCTTTATCATGAAGGGATGTTGAATTTTGTCAAATGCTTTTCATCATCTATTGAGATAATCATATGGTCTTTGTCCTTGAGTTTGTTGATGTGATGTATCACATTTATTGACTTTTGTATGTTGAACCATCCTTGCATCCCTGGCATGAATCCCACTTGATCATAGTGTATAATTTCTTAAATACGTTGCTGTATTCTGATTGCTAATATTTTGTAGAAGATTTTTGCATCTAGGTTCATCAAGGATAGTGGCCTGTAATTTTCTTTTTTTGTTGTGTCTTTATCTGGTTTTGGTATCAGAGTTATGTTGGCCTCATGGCATGATTTTGGGAGAGTAGCTTTTGTTTCTTGTTTGGAATAGTTTGAGGAGTATTCATATTAACTCCTCTTAAAAAGTCTGATAGAATTCAGATGTAAAGCCATCCAGACCCGGACTTTTCTTTGTTGGAAGATTGCTAATTACCACTTCAATCTCCTTGCTTGTTATTGGTCTGTTCAGGTTTTCTATCTCCTCTTGGTTCAGTCTTGGTAGTTTGTATGTGTCTAGAAACTTATTCATATCTTCTAGATTTTCATATTTGCTGTCAGACAGTTGTTTATAATAGTTTCTATTGATTCTTTGTATTTGTGTGGTATTGATTGTAATGTCTCCCTTTTCATTTCTGATTTTTGTTATTTGGATCTTCTCTCTTCTTCCTTTGTTACCCTAGCTAATGGTTTGTCTATCTTTTCAAAAAACTGACTTTCTGTTTTGTTGAACTTTTCTATTGTTTTTTGGGTCTCTATTTCATTTAGTTCTGCTCTGATCTTAATTATTTCTTTCCATCTACTACCTTTAGGTTTGGTTTGTTTTTGTTTTTCAGGTTCTTTGAGACATAGTATTAGGTCATTTATTTGAAGTCTTTCCATTCTTTTGATGTAAGTATTTATTGCAATAAATCTGCCCCTTAGTACTGCTTTTGCAGTATCCCACAGGTTTTGGTATGATATACCTTCATTTTCATTAGTTTCTAGACAGTTTTTGGTTTCCTGTTTAATTTCTTCTTGGACCCATAGGTCATTCAGGAGCCTAATATTTAGTTTCCATGTATTTGTATATTTGCCAATGTTTTGCTTATTATTAAACTTCCAATTTTAGTCCATTGTGGTCTGAAAAGATACTTGGAATGGTTTCTATTTTTTTAAATTTGCTGAGGCTACATTTGTGACCTAATATGTGTTCTATGCTGGAGAATGTTCCATGAGCTGATGAGAAGAAAGTATATTCTTTAGTTGTTGGGTGAAATGTTCTGTATATATCTGCCAGGTCCAGTTGGTCTAAGGTATGGTTTAAATCCTGTGTCTCTTTGTTGATTTGTTGCCTGGAAGATCTGTCCTATAGTTGGAGAGGGATGTTCAGGTCACCCACTATTAATGTATTAGGGCCTATTTCTTTCTTTAGGTCTAAGAGTGTTTGCTTTATATATCTGGGTGCTCCAGTATTGGGTGCATATATATTTATGATTATTATGTTTTCTAGCCGAATACATACTTTTATCATTATATAATGGCCTTCTTTGTCTCTTTTTATGTTTTTTGGCTTAAAAAAGCCAAATATTTATCCAATATTAGAATAGCTATTCCTGCTTGTTTTTGGTTTCCATTTGCATGGTATATCTTTTTCCATCCCTTCCCATTTAGTCTGTGTGTGTCTCTATATGCAAAATGGGTCTCTTGAAGACAGCATGTACTTGTGTCTAGCTTTTTAATTCAATCAATCTGTGCCTTTTGAATGGGGAGTTTAATCCATTCACATTTAGGGTGGTTATTGACAGATTTTGTTTAATTCTTGTCATTTAATTGCTTTTTGTTCAGATGTCTTAAATATCTTTTGATCCTTACTTCCCCTTCTATTTCTCTTCTTCAATGTTAGTTGGATATTTAAGGTGTCATGTGTCATGATTTAGCTTCTTGCTCTTTTTCACTGGCATTTTTGTTTTAACAGCAGGTTTTGCTTTTTCTTGTGTATGCATGGCAGTGACATTCTTTATTCAGATTCCGGATGAAGGTCTCCCTTGAGAATTTCTTGTAGGGCTGGTCGTCTTTTTGGGTTGAATCTGTTTGGGGACCTTTGAGCTTCCTGGATCTGAACGTCTGCATCTCTCCCTATCCCTGGGAAGTTTTCTGCTATTGTTTCCTTGAACTGGTTTTCAATATGTTTTCCTTTCTCCTCCCCTTCTGGAATACCCACAATTTGGATGTTAGAGCACTTGAGGTTGTCTGCTGTCTCTCTCAGATTTACCTCATTATTTTTAGTTCTTTTTTCCACCTGCCTTGGTTATTTCGAAAAGATGATCTTCATGTTCTGAAATTCTTTCTTCTGCTTGCTCTAGCCTGCTGCTTAAGCTCTGTGTTGTGTTTTTTTATTTCAGTGAGTGAATTTTTCATTTCTAGGAGTTATATTACATTCTTTTTAAAGGTATTAATCTCTTTGTAAATTTCTACCTTCATATTCTGGATATTTTTTCTTGTTTCCTTGTGTTCTCTAATTGAGTCTTCTTTTATTTCTTCCAGCTTTCTTCAGATCATTGCTTGGAATTCTTTTTCAGATATTTCAAGGATTCCCTGTTCTATGGGGTCTGAATTCCTTTGGTGGGGTCATATCTTCTTGTTTGTTTGTAGCTCTAGTATTTTTTCATTGATGTTTGGTCATCTGGTAGAGGACTTGCTTCTTCTCTTACTCTGGGGTTGGCTATGAGGATAAAGATTTCCTCCTCTATTTGGAGGCTCTACTGGTGACTCTTCTTATATCAATGTAGTCAAATGAGTGGCAGGTTGCCTGTAGAGTGGCCCTGG
>NW_007730485.1:123020-136543 GCF_000696425.1 Galeopterus variegatus | reverse complement strand
CTCTTACTCTGGGGTTGGCTATGAGGATAAAGATTTCCTCCTCTATTTGGAGGCTCTACTGGTGACTCTTCTTATATCAATGTAGTCAAATGAGTGGCAGGTTGCCTGTAGAGTGGCCCTGGCTGCTACTGTGGTGGTGAACTGTCCTGTGGTGACAGAAGGTGTGGCAGTATGTATATTATACCACCTTGGCTCCTGTTGTAGCTTTCTTTGGCTGTAGACTAAGCCCCTGGTGCTGTGCAGGTCTCAGCTCACCTCGGTATGGGCTGGGCTGTGTGCACTTCCCTTTCCCTCAGGGCCTTAGACTGGACCCCAGTGACACGGGGGTCTTGGCTCACCTTGGCGGCGGCTGTCATGTGTGTATTTACCTTCTCCCTGGGGCCTTAGACCGGACCCGGTGCCACAAGGGTCTGGTCTTAGCTCACCTCGGTGGCTGCCGGGTTGTGTGCGCTTCCCTCTGGGCTTTAGACTGAGCCCTGGTGCTGTAAGGGTCTGGTCTCAGCTTACCTCAAAGGCTGCTGGCATGTCTGGTTTTTGGAAAAATCAGTAAAATAGAACTTTTCATGGTCCTGATTCATGAAAAAGGAGAAATAAAGAAGTGAAAATGGTTACACTTTGACAGACCAATTCATTATATCTAATCATTTTAAAGAAAGACATTGTAAAGAGGGAACCAAAATGGAGTATATTTTCTGGCCTACCAGGGGGTAGACACTGACTAAGGGAATTTATTTAAAATAGGGGGGCAGAAATTTTGCTACTGATGAACATATCTCTCATAGACATTTTGAGCTTGTAATATCTTATGATGATTCATTATCTAATGCTAAACTTTAAAGTATCTTTAAACTTGAAAAATGGGGAGTCAATCTGTCTGTTTATAGTAGTGACACCTAATATAATAGTTATTGCATGCTACACATTTAAGCCTCTTGACTGTAGCCTGGGAAATCTGTAATTCAAGTTATTAATGTCACCCACAATCCACATTTTATTAATTTCCTTTCAGTGTGTGTTTATATTTGAAAATATTGTGAAGTTGGGAGAGAAAACTAATATTGGTCAAAATCAATGTATAAAGCAGAAAGGTGTAGGATGTTTAGCAATATGCTAAGGGATTAATACATGGGATTCCTCTGATTTTAAGCAATAGCAACAACAACATAACTTGGAGCTGGATAAACATGTGCGTTATGTCACAGATCAAAGATGCAAGGGTGCTATTAATATTTACGATCCTTATTCTATATATGATACTTGACCTGAAATAAAACTTGACCCTTGAAGATGTTCATATGAAAAGACTGACTCTGTGTAACTGGAAGATGGAATTTAAGAAAAGAGCTGAAAAAGTCCTGATTCAATTCAGTTCTATGCCTTCTTTTCACCTCTTTCTTCTGACACTTCATGAAATCGCCCTCTAAAAGAAAAAAAAATGCAAAAACATCATGTCGTACATGGTAAATACATACAATTTTCTCTGCCAATTCAAAATAAATAAATAAATAAATAAGTAAATACACTCGGAAAAGCAATGCCAAAAAAATTTAAAATAAACTTAGAGATGCAAATAGCAATGAAACAATTCACCCACATAGCATTTTGAAATGTTACCTCATTCAATCTTCCTAAAAACCCTGAAAATCAGAACGTATAATTTTCCCTATTATATACATGAAGAATCTAAGATCCAAGTACGCTGAGTTGATGAAGATCATGGGGCAAACAGATTGTAACCGAGGACTCATTCTGCTACTGTGCACTGCCTATGCCAAAGGGAATGGCGTGAAGGCTGATTTCATTTCATTTCACTTTGTTCATTAATCTTCTAATTTATTCATTTGGTTTTTTTTTTTAGTATTTCATGTATAAGTAAATCCTGGCCACCTTAGGGGTAGGTGGAGCTATGTTAAGAGTGACAGTGGGGAGTGTGGGAGAGAAAGAGAGACAGAGAGAGACGTGTGTGTGTAAAGGGCCTGTTATATAGCATACTTGGGAGAAATCCAAGCCAAACAAAGTGAAAGTTGAAAGTAAGGACATGTTTCCTTAGTTTTCTGGGCTGTAACCTCATTTTCCACAGAATGACGTGGAGCCCTTCTCATCTGAGTCATTTGAAACTGTCCTAGACAAAACACTTGCAGTCCCAGCCTAGGGAATAATCTTGCATTGGCAAGAGGCTCAACTATCAAACTTATTTTCTGATTCTTACTTTGACACTACAGTGAATACACAATCTTTGTTTTAAAAATACACACACAGCACACACACACACTTGCTACATTGTTTTTTCACGAGGGTAGGAAGTCAGTCTATTCTGTTCTGGTCTGAACTTCACTGACGAGGGAGTTCAATTAGATAAATTATGCGTGGCCGACTTCTCTGTTCCTTAGAGCACTCTCTAACTTATGCCTTCTGCTTATGTGTTTTGAGTGTTAAGAATGAGAAAAACAGTTTTCCCCTATGTTTTTTGAGGAACAGCAATGTCACTTCAGGTGAGAGAAGTCTCTGTTAGATTTTTCTAGTCACTTCTGTTTGCCTTCCAGTATAATTGTCTGTGGCTAGAATACATACATACGTACATATATGTGTGTGTGTGTGTGTGTGTGTGTGTTTGTGTATATATATATTTAATTCACTGAACACTTTTATTATCACACAATTCTTCTTGTCAAATTCATGACTATTACTTAAAAATAGTTTTTAGTTTTTTTTTTTCCTTTTTGTCTTTTTTACTGACCGGTTACGGGATCGCAACCCTTGGTGTCACGCCCGTACCGGGGACTGGCAACGGGATTGCAACCCTTGGTGTTGTGCCCGCACCGCGCTCAGCCACCCTCAGTGTTGCGCCCGCACTGCGCTCAGCCAGTGAGCGGGAACCAGTCTCAACATGGGATCCGATCCCTCGGCGGGAGCGCCACCGCGCTCCCAAGAGACGCACTCTCCAGTGCGCCACTGGGCCGGCCCAAAAATAGTTTTTAGCTTTGAAATGGGGTTCATAATAACATACAAGTAACCATCTCAAAGTGTACAGTTCAGTAGTATTTAGTGTACAATTAGGTGGTATTTAGTGTATTCACAATGTTGTGCAACAGTAAGCTCTTTCTAGTTGCAGAACATTTTCAGAACATTCACTCTATAAAGACACACTATACCCATTAAGTAATAACTTCCCATTCCTCTCTTTCTCAATCTCTTGGTTTCTGTCTCTATTGATCTGTCTATTCTGAGTATATCAATGCGATGGTTGATTTTATGTGTCAACATGACTGGGCTATGAGGTGCCCAGATATTTTGTCCAATGTTGTTCTGCGTGTGTCTGTGAGGGTGCTTTTGGATGAGATTAACATTTAAATTGGTAGACTGAGTAAAACAGATTGCCCTCCCTAGTGTGGGTGGGTGGGCCTCATCCAATCAGTTGAGGGCTTGAATAGAACAAAAAAGCTACTCTCCCCTGAGTAAGAGAGATTATTGCCTTCGAACAGGCACATCAAGTTTTTTCCTCCCTTTGGACTCAAACTGAAACACTGGCTCTTCTGGGTCTCAAGCCTTCTGGTTTTTGGACTGGAACTAAACCATCAGCTCTCCTGGGTCTCCAGCTTGCCAGTTTACTCTGCAGCCTGCAGATCTTGGGACTTGTCTTGGTATATAAATGTGTGAGCCAATTCCTTATAATCTATTTATTTATAAATCTCTGTCTCTGTCTCTGTCTCTCTCTCTGGTTCTGTTCCTTTGGAGAACCCTAACTAACACATCCATATAATATTTGATCTTTTGTGTCTATCTTCTTTTACTTAGCATAATGTTTTTCAGATTCATTCAAGTATAGTATGTAGTACTTCATTCCTTTTATGGTTGAATAATATATCATTACATGTATAAGCATATACTGAATTTTTTTATCCATTCATCCAGTGATGAACCTTTGGGTTGTTTTAAACTTTTGGATATTGATAATAATGCTGCTTCAAACATTTATGTATAATTTTTCTATGTGGACATGTTTTTATTTCTTTTGGGTATATACCTAAGAGTTGAAATGCTAAATTACATGTTAATTCTGTGTTTAACTATTTGAGGTGTCTCCAAATTGTTTTCCACAGTACCTTCACAGCTTTACATTCCCAATATCAATGGATGAGGGTTCCTATTTCTCCATATTCTTGCCAATCTTATTTACTGTGTTTTTGATTAAAGTTATCCTATCCTAGTAGGTGTTAAGAACTTTACATTCCCAATATCAATGGATGAGGGTTCCTATTTCTCCACATTCTTGCCAATCTTATTTACTGTGTTTTTGATTAAAGTTATCCTATCCTAGTAGGTGTTAAGTGGTATCTCATTGTGGTTTTAATTTGCATTTTCTTAATGATCAATGATATTGAATATCTTTGCTCTGGCTAGAACTTCCAGTACAATTATGAATAGCAGTGGTGAAAGCAGGCTTTTTTGTCTTGATCCTTATGGAGAAGGGAAATTTTCATTTTTTCACCATTGAGTATATTAATTGGGGTTCTCTCATAAATGCCCTTTATTTTGTTCAGGAAGTTCTCTTCCATTCCTAGTTTTCTAAGAGTTTTTGTTATAAAAGCACATTAAATATTGTCAAATGCTTTTTCTACATCTATTGACATAATCGTGTGTTTTTTCCCTCATTGTATTAATGAGGTATATTGCATGGATTTTCTTATGTTAAACTACCTTGCATTCTGCAGATAAATACCATTTGATCTTGTTAATATGCTGTTGGTATTATTTTTCTAATATTTTGTTGAGTTTGTGTGTGTGTGTGTGTCTAATTTTTGGAAGAGTTTGAGTATGATTGGTCTTAATTCTTCTTTAGATGTTTGGTAGAATTTACCAGAGAAAGAATCTGGTCCTGGATTTTTCTTGTCAGGAAGATTTTGATTACTGATTTAATCTCTTTACTTGTTGTAGGTCCTTTGAGATTTTCTATGTCTTCTTGAGTCAGCTATTTGTGGATTAGCAATTTGTGCATTGCTAGGAATTTGTTCACTCCATCTAGATTGCCTAATTGTTGGTGTATAATATCTTAAATTTCTGTAAGGTCAATAGCAATGTCTCCACTTTCATTTCTGATTTTAGGTACTTGTGTCTTCATTCTTTTTTTCTCAGTCAGTCTACCTATAAAAGTTTTGTCCATTTTTTTGGATTCTTTCAAAGAACAAACTTATAGTTTTGTTGATTCTATTATTTTTCTATTCTCTGTTTAATCTTTATTATTTCCTTCTCCCTGCTAGCTTTGAGTTTAGTTTGCTCTTCTTTTTCTAGTTCCATAAGATATAAAGTTAGGTTGTTGATTTGAAACCTTTAAAGCTATAAATTTCCCTCTGAACACTGTTTTCACGAATACTCCATAAGTTTTGTTGTGTTGAAATTTTGTTTTAATTTATCTCAAAATATTTTCTAATTTTCCTACTGACTTCTTCTTTGCTCCATTGGTTGTTGAAGTTTGTTGTTTAATTTTCACATGGGAAAATTTTCAAATTTTCCTTTTGTTATTGATTTCTAACTTTATTTCATTGCAGTTGAAGAAGATAATTTGCATGATTTCAATCTTTAAAAATTTATTAAGAGTGGTTTTATTACATAACATATTGCCTATACTAGAGAATATTTCATGTGCATTTGAGAAGAATGTATATACACTTTGTTATTTAGTGAAGTGTTCTGTATATAAGTTAGTCTGGCTGGTTTATAGTAATATTCAAGTTATTTCCTTATTAATCTTCTGTCTAGCCATTCTATCCATTACAGAAAGTGATGTGTTAAAGTCCCTAACCATTACTGTAAAACTGTTATTTATCCCTTTAATTCTGTCAATATTTGCTCTATATATCTTGGGTCTCTGTTGTTTGGTGCATATATGTTTATATCTTCTTGATAAATTGACTCTTTTATCCATATAAAATGTTTGTCTCTGTCCTTGTAACAATTTTTTGACTTAAAATTTAATAGTTATGACATTAGTATAGGAATCTTATTCTCTTTTGGTTACTATTTGCATGGATTGTCTTTTTCCACCTTTCAATCTCAACTTATTTGTGTCTTTGGGTCTAAAATGGGTCTCTTGTAAGCAGCACATATTTGAATTCATATTTTGTTATCTATTCTCACAGTTTTCATCTTTTAATTGGTGAGTTTAATTCATTTACATTAACCTGATTGCTGATAATTACATCTGCATTGTGCTTTTTGTTTTCTATATGCTATATATCTTTTTATTTATTTATTTATTTTGGATCTTTAATTTCTCTAATACTGCCTCCCTTTGTGTTTGGTACTGATTGCTGATAATTACATCTGCATTGTGCTTTTTGTTTTCTATATGCTATATATCTTTTTATTTATTTATTTATTTATTTATTTTGGATCTTTAATTTCTCTAATACTGCCTCCCTTTGTGTTTGGTTATTTTTTTCTAGTATACCATTTTGATTCTCTTTTAATTTCATTTTCTGTATATTTTTTAGTTATTTTCTTAGTGGTTACAAGGGGGATAACAGTTAACATCCTAAATGTATGACTAATTTGAATTGATATCAATGTAACTTCAACAGCACATTAATTCCACTCTAATCCAACTCCATACCCTTTTATGTTACTATTGTTATTATGTATATCTTTACATGTTTTGAGCCCTTTAACATAAATTTACAATTATTTTTGATTTGTCTTTTAAATAATATAAGAAATAAAAAGGAGTAATTACAAACCAAAAGTACAATAATACTGGCTTTTATATTTACCTAGTAGTTACCTTTTTTTCAGATAGCTTTTAGTTACCATCTAGTATCCTTTATTTTCACACTGAGGACTCCCCTTAGTATTTGTGATAGGGCAGGTCTACTATTAATAAACCACCTTAGGTTTTGTTTATCTGGGAGTGTCTTAATTTAACCTTCATTTTAAAAGCATAGTCTTGCTGGATTTACAAATATTGGCTTATAGCTTTTTAAATTTCAGCACTTTCATTATATCTCACTGCCTTTTGTCCTCCACGGTTTCTTATGAAAATAAATTATTAAACTTATTGAGTATCCTTTGTTAATAACAAGTTGTTTTTCTCTTACAGTTTTAAAAATTATCTGTGTATTACAGCTTTTAAAATTTTTACTATAATGTGTCTCTGTGGATCCCTTTGATTTTATCCTGCTTGAAGTTGAGTTTCTTCTATGTATATATATTCACATCTTTCAACAAATTTGGGAAGTTTGGGGCCATTATTTCTTTAAATGTTTTTTCTGCCTCTTTCTCTATTCTCCTTCTAAAACTTCTGTAGTACGTATGATGGTATACTTGATAGTGTGTCACAAAACCGTTAGGCTCTGTCAATTTTTCATCATTCTTTTTCTTTCTACTTCTCAGACTGGTAATTTTAATTGAACTATCTTTAAGTTCACTGATTCTTTCTTCTATCTGCTTGAATATACTGTTGAACCCCTCTAGTAATTTTTAAATTTAAGGTGTTTTACTTTCAACTGCAGAATTTTTATTTAGCATCTCTTTATTGGTATTCTCTATTTGTTCATCCATTGTTTTCTTGATTTCTTTTAGTTCTTTGTTCAAGGTTTCTTTCAGTTCTTTGCCCATCTTTAACACAGCTAACTTAAAGCCTTTTTCTAGTAGATCCAATATCTGGGTTGGATTCTGTTAATTTCTCTTTTTCTTATAAATGGACCATACTTGCTTGTTTCTTTGTATGCTTTGTAATTTTTTGTTGAGAACTGGACATTTTGAATATTGTAATGTATTAACTCTGGAAATAAGATCTCAGCCCCTCCTTAGGGATTGCTGTTGTTGCTTGATGAAGGCTGCAGTTGTTCCTTTGTTTAGCGACTTTCCCAAACTATTTTTGGAAATAGTTTCCAAGATTCCTTGTCATGTGCGGTCTCTGGAGTGTCTGTTGTGTTACCTTCGTAGTCAGCCAATGATCCAATAGAGATTTCCTTAAATGCCTGGGTTCAATGGGAATAGGTAAGCAAAAAATGTATTTTGTCTTTTTAAATTTCCTCTGACGTATGCAGTGGAAGAAGCCTCTTCAGCCAGTGGGGGTGGATGTTATGGCCATCCCCTTGCTAGCCCCTCAGTGATCAAAAGCAGTGATCACAATGCATAATTCCTCCCCCTTTTTTTGTTTGGGGAGTCCTTACTGCCCACTTTGGCAGTAGCTAGGCCACTCCAGATTGTGGCTGCCATCCCCTTGGCAGGCAGCTTGGGGATGAAGGGTGATCTTTGCTATGCAAAACACTGAAACTCAATGAAATTTACCAGCCTCCTTCTTTATCAAACAATCCTCTGGATGCTGAAAGTGTTTGTCTAGAGTCCATTGTTCCAAAATTGTTGCTTCAGACAGTTCTCACCAGCTCAGTGGTTTTTTTTTGGAAGGACTAATTCCTAGAGATTTGTAGTCTACCATCTTTTGTGATGTAACTTCTGTATTACTTTTGTTTTTTTCTCTGAAGAAGAATCCAAAGCAGTGTTTAGACCCTTAGCCTTGGTAGAAATGACTCATTCAATAATTTTCCTATTTTGTTGCTGTGAACCAGAGAGTAACAAGTGAGAATCTGGAAAGTATAACAGAATTTTAAATCATCCAGTGTGGATAAACTACTCCTTTGCAGTCCAGAACCTATTGGGGACAGAGGAGAATTAGGGTAATTTTGAAGACTATTATGAGAATGTGGGCAGTGTGTTTGTTTTAATTAGCTATATTACATTACAAGGAAAACTTTAAAAGCATTGCATATTGTGGAAATGAGAGGAAAATTTAAAAATTATTATTGTGGGAAATGACCCCATATTTATGAGTAATATGCTTAGGATAAAAAATTTTATTTATTTATATATTTATATATATATAAATAAATAAAAATATGTAAAATTTGTAAAATATGAACAATATGCCTTTATTAAACATCTCTTAGAACAGCCCAAACAAGGTGTCTTTCAAGCCTGGGAAAGTACAAGTGATGACTTAGTCTGAGGCTTTTCTATTCCAAATAAATGTTAATATATATATATATTTATATATATAAATAAATAAAATATGTAAAATTTGTAAAATATGAACAATATGCCATTATTAAACATCTCTTAGAACAGCCCAAACAAGGTGTCTTGCAAGCCTGGGAAAGTACAAGTGATGACTTAGTCTGAGGCTTTTCTATTCCAAATAAATGTTATTCTCTCCTGGGGTAACTGTCTGGGTGAACAGCTTCTGGATTGGTAGAAGTAATAACACACAAGTGAAATTACAAGTCTCTATTAAAACAACACCACTTTTTGGAACTTCTACTCTCTGGAAATAACTACAAAATAGATTCATTTATGATATTTACCAATTTTTCCTAAGTTATTAGCAAAAGAAATATCAATCACATATACTTTTTAACTGCATAATACTTACAACTCTCCGTGAGGTAAACTGCTATTTTTATTTTCTGGTTATTAACAGGGCTTGGGGACTTCAATTCCTGATCTAGGTCTACAGGAAAATGAATAAAGGGGTGTCATAAAAGAGGGAAATTTTGAGATACCTTCATGAAGCTCTCTCATTTTATAATGAGACCCAGAAAAGCTGATCAAACAAGGGTCCGATTTTATGTTTTGTTAAATAAAAACAGCTGGTTTCTTAGGTCATTCTGAATTTAATCATAAAGTATACTGTACAATTGAATATATAAAAATTATAAGTATTTTGTATAAAATTTCCATAAATCTGAAATCATGCCTCAATTTAGTTCTTTCTTTCCGGTCAATGTTTAGATCTTAAAACTCCATTGGCACATCCACAATAAATGAAGTAAATCATAATTTGAAAGCACTGGCAGTAATAAGCATAAGAGAAAGGAAAAGAATATTGGCAGATTTAGGTTTTGCTGGCACATGAGAAGTCAGTTTTTGGTATATTTGAAATAACATCGAGTCTCACTGTGTATAAACAACCTGATGGCTTTGTTAAATTTTCATAACCTAGTGAACATTTCAGAGGGAAAAATTTTTGATAAAAGCCATGTGCATAAAAATTAGCTCCTGTATTCATTAACTCTTTTGGGAAGCAAATGTTTTACATTAGAAAAAATATTTCTCAGGCAGTTATGCTTATGATACGTGTGTCTTGATTAATTTCATCATATGAAATATTTTATACAACTTGATAAAAATAATGTTTTCTGCAGAGAATTAAAATATTATAAAAATTCACTTCACATACTTAGAAACAGTTTTCTACTGAGTTCTGTGCCACTTGGAATGCATACAGAATTCTATAAAGAGATAACTATATACATGTATATATGTATGTATACACATGTGTACATGTATAATTTACATTTGCTTTTCTTAGAATGGAGGGGAGTATTTATTTGATTTGGTTAAAATAATTCATAATTATTCCATGGCTCTTGACAGCTCTTTACAGATCCCACTGAGCAATGTGGTTGGTCCCATTAAACCATTGTGTGGCATAAGCATTTGCTTACATGCCAAATTGGTTTTGATGGTGTCAAATAATTGGAATAAGTCATTTAGCTGGGATGCTGTGACTCTTGGCTTATATACTAATTGTCTAGCTATTGCAAAACACTTTTTTTTCACTTTAGACATGCTAGGCAAGATGAGGACCCAGCATTAGTAGAGTGGTAGACCTCATAGAAGTTCATTGCAGTTCTTAGAGATTTCACATTTATTATTTCCCCTTGACAGATGAATATGATGTTCAGAGCTACCCTAGGAGCTTTCTACATTTTGTTTGGGTTTAAGACATCTTTGAAACCTTTTTCTCTTGCTGATCTGCAATTTCTTATAGTCTCTGTGAATTTCTCCTTTTGGCAGGTCCATATCGAAGATGGCAGCCCTTGGCTGGCCACGGCAGCCTCAGTGGAGACTCTGCTCAGGAATGTGCACAGCTGCAGGAACCTGGGCTGCTGCATGGAGGGGATTTTGCAGTTGTTCAGTTGTGTGATCCAGTGAACACACAAAATATTTCAGTCAGAAACTAATACTGCTTTTAGGAAAACTTATAGGGGAAGGGAAAAAGGTGTGACCAGATGATATAATCCAGTTAAAACCATGGGAGCTTTCTTCCTTATCTTCAAATAGTTTATTTCCAAACATACCATGGTGTGACTGTGTCCCTTTCTCTAATGTGACATACTGCTGTATTTTCAATTTATATGCACTGTGAGGTGCCAAAAGATCACTAAGGGCGTTTGTGGAGTATGTTTTCTTCGGAGCTTCCTGGGCTCAATGTGGAACAATTTTGCTCCAGGAGAATTGGGGATCGTGTGTGAGCTCACGAGGTCTGTTCCTGTAATGTTTATGAAACAAGGCGTGGGCTTCAGCAGAGCGTCAAACCTCAGTGGGGCCTCAGCACACATTCCAGGGGCTGCGTCTGAGGTACACGTCCTCCTGCACCCTTGCTGTTCTTCCTTCCTCTTTCTTTTCTTTGTTTCTCTCCCTCTTCCTCTTGATTCCTCGTTCTCCCTTTGGCTTCCTTTTCTCCTCTCACAGTTTAGAGAGTGTAGCCCTGTTTGCTCTTGATCTTTTCCCCACGTATGGACTCTCTGACCCCTTTCTGAAAGAATCTGTGTTATGTTTATGTATCCATTGCTTTCAGAAACCAACAAAGGTCTCTGACACAACCTGATGAATGTGGCCGAAAGGAAGATGCTGCGGGTGTGGTGAAGCAGAGCAACAATCACCTTCATAGGAGAACCTGGTTGTGTGCATGAGCCGTGAAGCGCTCGCCCTGCAGGGTGAAGTCATCTCACAATGGCAGTCCAGCCCGGGCCGGGATCCAGAACTAAGGAGAAGAGGAGGCATTTGAGGAACCAATGCCCTCTTCCTCCTAGTCAGCATGCACACTACTGGGACAGGCGAGGGGCATTTCAGGAGAGGAAAGTCAAAGCCTGGGCTGAGCGATCTTGCAGTGCATTGTGCCAGGTGGCGAGCTGGTTGGGATTGGGCTGAGTTGACGACATAGTAGCTCTGGAATGATGCAGCTATGAGGTGAGGGTCTTGAAGCAAATCTCCAGGAGCAAGCTGCTTGTCATGACAAATAAACTATGTTATTTGTTTCCTTTCTTCTCTTCCTGCAGCAAGTAGCTTATGTTGCTTCTTCTAAGTATTGTCTATCACAGGAACAGGAAAGCATTTGGGATTCACCTTTCAGCCTGCATCACCTTGTCATGTGTGCATCTCAGTATAGTGTGTCCCAGTGGCTAATTACATGCATGTCTTTTCCACAGGACTGTGAAAAATTAATAACACATTATTTTTTTTATCACAGTAAACATGTTGCCTGGTAGCAATTTGAGGCCAAATTTTAAAGTAAAATGGGTAATATAATGATGAAACAAAAACCAATTTAACTTTCTCAGTCTCCCACTTCCCCACTACCCTTCATCCCCTCCTGCCGCTCCTACCCTGGAAACAAGCACCGTGATCATAGCGGTACACAGATGACCAGGAAACCTCGGCACTTGGGCTGACCCCTGGCAGCTAGGCTGGCAGGACGTAATAGGAAGAATAAAATTTTGTGGTGGAGGTGAGTGGGCCACACCGATCATTTCTGCGAGGGTGCGTTTTGCCTGAGGCTGCCGTTTCTCCCTGCTGCAGGCCAGCTGTGGAGGACTCAGCTGGCTTCTGCTGGTCTCAGAGGTCAGCGGGTATCTTCACACTAGTTTTCCCCAAATCTGTATGCCTTGCACAAACTTTTTCAGATTTTGTAAACTCTGCTAAACCATGTCATTTATTCAGAAATAAATAGAGAAAGAGCTGTTCAGTTAACTAATGACATTTACCAAATGCTATATTTCAGGACAGTGTGCCAAGCCCTTGAAGATTCACTATAACTACAAAGACAATTTGAATTTGAATGCCCGGCAGGCCTGCCAGATTTAGTATTCTAAGGCAAAGAAAATATATATAAGTAAAATAGGTTGGTAGCTCAGTTTATATAATGACATTTATTTTCAAAAGAAAATGTGACTTATTTTTCTCTTGGCGAACGAAAGCCTGTCCTGAGAAGCATAACCGGGATGGTGAGAGGGTCTAGAATCTTGTAACGTGAAGAGCAGGTGAGAGAATTAGGGACTTTAGCCTGGGGAAGGGAAGACATAATGGGGACAAGGTAGCTGTCTTTAAATATTTGAAAAGCTGTCAGGTGGGAAAGGGATTAGGCTGATTCTGTGAAAGTCCAGAGGGCATAAATATGGGCGGAAGTTTCAAGGAAGCAGGTTTGGGTTGTAAGAAATTTCTAACAGTTTGCACTATAGATAAAACAAATGATGTGTTCTGAAACACCCTCGCGTGTGTTCAGGGAAGGAATTTCTGCGCCGACTAATCCACGGTCACTTGGATTAGATATCGTTTAAGGGAACTTTTAATTCTAAGATTCTATAATTCTTGGACATAAAAATTCTAGCTCACACAAAGACAGTTTGGTTTGCCATAGTCAGTCACAAAAGCAAACTTACAGATATCAAGACTTGCAAACTTAA
>NW_007730485.1:120538-121973 GCF_000696425.1 Galeopterus variegatus | reverse complement strand
GTAAGAAATTTCTAACAGTTTGCACTATAGATAAAACAAATGATGTGTTCTGAAACACCCTCGCGTGTGTTCAGGGAAGGAATTTCTGCGCCGACTAATCCACGGTCACTCACTTGGATTAGATATCGTTTAAGGGAACTTTTAATTCTAAGATTCTATAATTCTTGGACATAAAAATTCTAGCTCACACAAAGACATTTTGGTTTGCCATAGTCAGTCACAAAAGCAAACTTACAGATATCAAGACTTGCAAACTTAAACATGGTTGACGAGGACCTCCAAGCCTGACCTCTGCCACGTCTCCATCTCTGGTCAATCGCACTCTTCTCCTCACTGTCCAACTTGTGGCCTTCCTGGTGTTCTAGACTTCTCTTTTTGGCTTTGAGCATTGACACAGACTAGCCCCTCTGCCTAGAATTTCTTCCTTCCACTCTGCCCTTCACTAACTCTTCGCCTTTCAAGGTAAATGTCTCTCTTTCCTAGGGGCCATTCTTGACTCTCAGGCTAACTCCCTGTGAAGAGCCTGCAGGGCAGGTGTACTTCCCTTTCAAAATGCCCCTCACCTCATTTGAGATTTACGAGTTCCCCATCTGTCTTTCCTGCAGGACTACAACCTCTGTGAGGGCAGGAACGTGCCTATGGTTCTTGGCTGTATCATCAGTATCTTAGCACAGTTCTGAATACACACTTTTGATTAGAAATATTTGCTAGATAAATGTTATCCTGGTGCATTTAAAAAACATTCATGTATGTTGCTACTGAATTTACTTTTAAATTCTCAAGAACTCATGTGTGTGATACCAGCATGTTTCTATTAGGGGAAGACGAGCTGTGAAGATTCAGGAAGTGTAAACCTTCTGAATATTTTAAAGGTATATGTTTACAGTCCTCCACTAACAGGAACAAAAAAGCATGTTTAGAATAGCCCAGTTTTTGCAGAGTGCTCCTAGGAAGGATGAAAGTGCTAATAGTAAAAGTGGTAAAGAGGAAAGACAAGAAATGGTTTTGCTCACAGTTATACGTAGTTTCCTTCTTCTCAGCTGAAGTGAGAAGTTAGGATTAACACCCCTTCTTCCCCACCCCAACCTCTAATGATCTAGTCTCTGGTCAACTAAACAAACAGGAACATGCTTGGCTGCAACACCCCCGCCTCCCCGCCCCAGGGACATTTATAGCATTTTATTGCAATCCAGTAGTATTTACCTTTCTTGTTGTCTGAAAGGCTGTTCTTTACATTCCCTGCAGTTTTTGCCTAAGAAGATTTAGTTTCCTGCCTCAAAGATATTTTCCAACCTACTGACAGGCCTTCCCACTCGTTGGCATGAAAGATCACTGATCAGATTTCGTGGTGGAGCTTGAATCCATGTTTATCAACTATGGTTCCTGAGAAGTGGTTTCCCCGAACTTCTTTGGTAGTTTTGAGACCAGGTGGAAA
>NW_007730485.1:119064-120301 GCF_000696425.1 Galeopterus variegatus | reverse complement strand
CTATGGTTCCTGAGAAGTGGTTTCCCCGAACTTCTTTGGTAGTTTTGAGACCAGGTGGAAACGAGGAGGTACCGGTCCCCTTGTTCTCGTGTGATCACATGAAATGAATGTTCTCTTGCCCATCCAGCCCCATTTTGCTTTTGCTGTAAGAAAGTAATCCCAATCTTATGCTACTAACTTTCCTGATAAAGTTATAGGCCCTTTAATAGGCAATTAAATAGACTAAACCTGTGGCCCAGATTCATGTATAATATTATTAGAGTTACCTGCTCACAGGGGCCATTAAAAGTTACTATTGTCGAGGGAAGAGATGGCAATAATAGTTATGAGCCTTTTGTAGCAATTGCCATCATCCTGGGAATGTCAGCACTGCATTGCTGCTTTGTTAGTGAAAAGAGTGAAGGACAGGAGCAGCGTGGGGTGTGCGGCGCAGAGGACACGTCTGACCCATGTTCAGTAGGGAATGGGCTTCAGTAGTTCCTTCCAGAACTGAAGATGTGTCTCTGATGAGTCATCCTGCCTGCAGCTCGTTATATTCAAGCCAACAAATATTTCCTGAGCAATGTAGAGGACACCAAGATGAGAGAGGGTCTCACGCCAAGGATCTCTTTGGAATTAAAGTGGAAACAGTCTGGGCCTGTGGATCTCATTGCATTATTTGGGGGCACATGGACGGGATTTGTGATATGAGTCCTATTAGCAAAAGATTCAGGTCCACGGGCCAAAGGCTATGTGTGTCTAAGTCACATAACAGAACACTACATTATTTTGGTTGTCTTTTATTGTAAAGCGGCACAGGAACCAAGAGGTGCTTCCAGATGAAGTCCTAGTGGGAAGGGGTGCGTTGGCTGGGAATTGTCATACTCGTGATGAATGTGGATTCTACACAGCCACTCAGATCACCTCCGGCACTTTAGGCGCTTTGGTAAACAACTCTTTGGATACTCTAGTTTGAGAAACATTTCAATAAAGGCAGAGAAGAATAAATGAAAACTGACGAACAAGACGACTGTTAAATAACTGTCCTTGGAAGAGGAAGAAATAAGTCTGGCTTATGGAGGAGCAAGCTCTCTCCACCGAGTCGGTGTCTGTGCTGGAAGACGCTTCCCTGGTGTGACCTCAGCTCTCCATGGGTGCTGCCTGTGGACACGCCGATCCTAGGGGGCTTTTCAGAACTGCTGTGGGAGCATTCACGGTGTCGGAGGCCCACGTGTCAGAGATTCCTTGCCTGTGCCGT
>NW_007730485.1:114525-118608 GCF_000696425.1 Galeopterus variegatus | reverse complement strand
CTGCTGTGGGAGCATTCACGGTGTCGGAGGCCCACGTGTCAGAGATTCCTTGCCTGTGCCGTACATGACCATGGGATTCTCTGCTCCAAGCCTATCGGGCTTGATAAGTCCTAGATTTGAAAAGGAAAAAAAGAAATAAAACGTTCACATCAAACCAATATGTAATGCCATAGCTGGGAACGACATGGTCCACTCTCTTCCCTTTTCTTTCTCTCCAAAAAAAGGCAAATTCACATGAACTCGAGGTTGGAACGAGACTGCATCCTCTGCAATGTCGTCTCCTTGAAAGCCTTCAACGCCCGTGTCTCTGCTGCGTTGCTGAGCCTGGCAGAGGGACAGGGGGTCAATGAGGACGCACAGCAGCAGCGCAGAGAAATTTGGCACGGGATTCAAAAGAAATGCTGCAGCCCTGCGGGGGCTGCGTCTGTGCCCGCGAGGACCCCTGCAAGGGCCGCCGGCGGCCCGCGGGCACCGTGCCATGTGGTGCGGGCGAAGGCTGTTAAATCTCATGTTCTTATTTTCTAAAGCTCTTGTGCCTTTTCATTTTTTTTTTTTAAACGCTGGAAAGATTCTTTTGTGATTGGCCTTAAGAACAGCGAGTTTGGAAACCGTGGTATAAGAGGGAGGCCCGTCACTCTGGGCTGTGCGTCCAACCCTGTGCCATGTTCCCCTGGGGGTACGCACGCCCCAGGACTGTCCTCCAATGTGTATGACTTCAGGCACTTCAGAGGGAGGAACATTTGGTGTGTCAGAGAAGCTTGCGAGAAGGGGAGAATTTTCCACGAAAGAGCAGGCTTCTGCCAGAGAGCTCACACGAGGCCCGAACATTGGGGCATAAACAACGCACGGGTTTGAAAGAGAAAGTAGGCAGAGAAGACCGTCGAGAAGGCTGAAGAAGACACACGTGGTATAAGTCCTCTGTGACAGTCTTACCTGAGGCAAAAGTATCAAAGTAGATTTAGGCCAAATGTGCCCTTCACCTTCCAAGAGAGACAGTTTTAAAAATTTGGGCAGGAGACTGGAATCCTGATCTTTCCTATGATCCTGAGTATGTGACCTAAATCCTTTATATTTTATTTTCTCAATGTTTAAATGTAAATAACGTTATGTATTGTCTGTGTGACAAGATGGGCTCTGTGACGACTGAGAAGGTGCAGTCACAGTGGAGGGTGTTGAATGCACCTCTCAGAGGTGAGCAGTGGCGGCTCCCGGGGAGGGGGGCTGACTTATCCTGCCACCATCAAGGGCTCAGGGAGGTAACCTAGGCCCCACAGTGAAGGGTCAGGAGCAGGCGGGATGAGCCTGTTTCCCTCTCATCCTCCTGGTGACAGTTTCATGCTGTCACAGTGGCGGCATCGTGAGGCGGCCTTTGTGGGTCTCTGGTTCTGTTCTGCGCCTGTTGTGCGGCCTCAGCATTGTTGTTCTCCAAGGCCATGCCCTGGCTCTTGTTGCTCCCCCTCGGTCCTGTGCTCGGGTGTGATGCTTCTTGTGCCACGGCCTCAGCTCCCACCGAGGAGTCACAAGCCTTCACCTTTAGCGTGGATTGTCTGTCAGCTCCAAAGCCAACGTGCCAACCTGGAGGCCTTGTGGGTGCCTCTGAGTCAGTAGTTCCAAAGTCAAACTTATTCATGCATTTGCTTTTCAGTAACCTGCTATTTGGCAGACTTAACCATTAACAAACTCAACAGTAAAGTGGTTTTAGCATCGTTTTAGAAGCTTTAGCTTTGGAGAAGCAAAGGCTGGGTCTCATTTAAACGATATGAACTTAGGCAAGTTATAGAATTTCTAAAACCTCAATTTATTCACCATGAAAAGGGGATAATAATATTGCAGTCTTGGAGTGACTTTGCAAGAATTAAATGTGATAATGTTTAAAAGGTATGTAAATAATACATGGCATATAACTGAGATCAATAATTATTAGGGATGTGTAAAATAAGTATGGGGATGCCTAACTATTCCTTACTGCATTGGGGACAACTTTATTATGACAGAAGTGTTCAGGTCATCCTTCAAAGACAAGAGGCAACATATGATGCAGCAATCCCACTGCTGGGTATGTATGCAAAGGAAAGAAGATCATCACGTTGAAGGGACACCTGCACTGTGGTGTTTATTGCAGCTCTATTTACAGTAGCTAAGAGCTGGAATCACCCTGAATGTCCATTGATACAGATGACTGGGTAAGGAAAATGTGGTGTCTATACTCAATGGAATAATACTCTGCCATTAAATAGAAAGAAATTCTGCCATTCAAAGCAACATGGATGAACTTAGAGAAAATTATGTTAAGTGAAATAAGCCAGGCACAGAAAGAGAAATACCACATGTCCTCACTCATAAGTGGGAGCTAAAATAAAAGAAAGAGAAACAATCGCAATAATGCATAGAACTTTTTTTTAAAAAAGAGAGAACTGTGGTTATTAGAGGTGGAAAAGAGGGAGGGGAAGGAGCTTAGTGAGAAATTGCTTAAGGGTCAAAGATTGATCACATTTTGTGAACATGAGTACACTGATTATCCTGATTTGATCACTTCGCATTGTACACATGTATTGATACTCAACTCTGTACCCAGAAAGATATATAATCAATTATGTTTCAATATAAAAAGCTGTCAAAAAAAAAAAAAGCGTAAGGAAAGAAGAGGCAGCCAGCGGGAGGGGCGGGGCAGGGCGTTGCACTCCCCATCTGTGGGGCACGAGGAAACAGCATGAGGTTGCGGGGGCACTGGGTGGGCAGGAAGTGGTGTGATGCTGGGAGAGAGCAGTGTGTGGGGGTCAATGAGGGGATGTGCATGTAGAATGTATACAGGGGACACATCGTGATGTACCTCGTGCATTAAACTAAAGAGTTTCAACTTCATCCTGGAAGCTATGGGGAGCCATTATAGGCATTTAAGCAGGGGAATGACACAATCAGATTTGCGTTTTAGAAATAATACATTGCAGCCGTGTGGAGTCACTGGAGTTGTGCCAGGCTGGAGGCAGTGAGACTAGTTAGGAGGCAGTTGCAGTAATCCAGGCAAGGAGTGATGAGGGCCTGGATTAAGGTAATGGCTTTGGGGATAGAGAGAACGGCATGGATATGAGTGGATATTAAAGAGGTAGAATCTGCGGGACTTGGAACGGCATGGATATGAGTGGATATTAAAGAGGTAGAATCTGCGGGACTTGGTAACTCAAAGTGAGGGCTAATGAGAAAAAAAAAATCCGGGATGCCTGCCAAATCTCTGCTGTCAGCGAGCGGATGGATGGGTTGTGGCATCATTCAGTGAGATACAGGAGATTGAAAGACGAAAACATTTTGATAATGGCTCAGTTTGGGACGCAGTGAATTTTCTTTTGGATTCATTTAAGGAGAGATGTCTAATGAAGTCTGGGCTTTTCTTCCAGATGGGGGGAACCAACGCCCAGGAGATGATAAATGGTGTAGTGTGTTCAGATGAAGAATTGGGTGTTGAGCGACAAGAGCCAAAGGCAAAGGTCTGGGGAACACGGGCATTTAAGGGAAGAAAGATGATGCATCAGTGACATAGCCTGATTGTCCCGACCTACAAATCACGGAGCTCAGGAGAAAATCAGGAAGATTGGTTGGTGTCACTGAAGGCAAAGGAGGAAGTGAGTCACATCGTCACAAGACCCAGACAAATCCAGTTAGGGGAGGAGAGAAAACTAACCACTGGGTTGGGGACATGGAGGCCATTTAGTGACCATGGTGTGAGCGTTTCACTGGAGTTGTGGGAGGAAGGTCAGAATGTGGTGTGAAGGGAGAGGGGACAGAGAGCCCATACATTCTACTGCTTTAAGATGCTTTACAGTGAAAAAGAGAAGGGGAGAATGGAATTTAGAAAGGGGTTTGCATTTGAAGAAAGCAGGGTTTTTCCCTTTATATTTATTTTTGAAGTATAAATGTGGGAAAACACAGTGTGTGTGTGTGTGTGTGTGTGTGTGTGTGTGTGTAGAGGGAAATCCAGTAGAAGTGGCAATATCAAAGGTAAAGAGGAAAGCAGTAATGGACCCCTTCCCTTGAGGAGGTAAAGGGAGGGTTGCAGAGCTGGAGGGATTGAAGGGCCCTGGGGAGAAA
>NW_007730485.1:112607-113799 GCF_000696425.1 Galeopterus variegatus | reverse complement strand
GTGTGTGTGTGTGTGTGTGTGTGTGTGTGTGTGTAGAGGGAAATCCAGTAGAAGTGGCAATATCAAAGGTAAAGAGGAAAGGAGTAATGGACCCCTGCCCTTGAGGAGGTAAAGGGAGGGTTGCAGAGCTGGAGGGATTGAAGGGCCCTGGGGAGAAAGCCCACCCCCTTCACTGAGACAAAACAGAATGAGGAAGGACCACTGTGGCCATCAATATATTTCAGTGAAGGGAGGAAAGCGTTCTTGCTTCCTGCAGTATATTGGTTTCTGTTGAGCAGGGGCAAATTCATTTGTTGAGAATATAGAGCATGTAGGTACGCTTATTATAATAAATATTGATACATTGTTATTAACTGAAGTCCATAGTTGATTTAGATTTCTTTAGGTTTTATCTGCTGTCCTTTCCTTGTCCCAGGATCCCATCCACAATACCACAGTGCATTTAGTTATGCCAGCTCCTTCAGTTCCATTCAGCTGTAACATTCCTCAGACTTTCCTTTTGCAGGTAGTGGTCAGGTACATTGTAAGATGCCTCTCTATAGAAATTTGTATGGTGTTTTCCTCATGTTTAGACTAAGGCTATGTGTTTTTGGGAGGAAGCTCAGAGGGACAAGAGCCATTTTTATCACATCATATCAAGAGTACATCCTGTCAACATGATTTATGAATGTTGATGTTGACCTTGATACCTGGTTGAGGTAGTGTGTGTTAGGCTCATTCACTGTGAAGTTACTCTTTAATTCCCCTTTTCTGTATTATACTCTTTGGAAAGAAGGCACTATGCACAGCACACCCTTAAAGAGTGGAAATTTATGTTTCTCCTCTTTTAGGGTGGAGTATATGCATAATTTATTTAGAATTCTTCTGCAAGGGAGATTTGTCTGTTCTCCATTTATAAATTAATTAATTAATTTATTTATATCAGCATGGACTTGAGGCTATTTATTTTGGTTTGGGGGTTATAATCCAATACTAATTAATTTATTTTGTTGGTCAAATTGTCCCAGCTTTTATCACTGCAAACTCTTACAATTGGCTCCTGTGCCCCTTGACATATCCCCATCAATGTGTGTTTTTCTTTTTTTGAGCACTTCCTTACTTTGTGGTATAGGAAGATGTCTCAGGCTGACTTTGTATATTTCTTGCCCCAGTCCTAGAATCAGCCATTCTCTAAGCATTTCTGGTCCATTTT
>NW_007730485.1:97865-111730 GCF_000696425.1 Galeopterus variegatus | reverse complement strand
AGCTAGACATGAGTTCATGCTGCTGTCTCCAAATCTAACTTATTACCCTGGACTTCTCCCCACGCTTCTCTGTAAATTCCCACTGCAGCAATGAGGGGCCTGGCTCCTGCTATTCACCGTCTATAATAATTTTTAAGTTACAGAACACGAGTAGAAGTATCAAAATTGTTAGCCCCTCATCCCCTGGGAGCAACTGTATCAACTGGAATACAATGCTTGTATGCAGCTCCTTCGCCTTTCGTCCTACAGATTCCATCCATTTCCATACTCACTTAGGGCAGCCCCTTCTCCTTACCCCCTTTGCTGAGATTGGTTCACACATTTGTCGTACAGTTAAGTCCCCTTGGCGGTCTGCATTCTTCCCTTGGAGCTCCTGACCTGCTAAATCACTTTCTAAAAATTTGTATACATTAAGATTTGCTCTGTGTGTTGTAAAGTTCTATGGGTTTTGACAAATGCCTAATGTCATATATCCACCATTACAGTTTCATAGAGAAGAGTTTTACTGCCCTAAAAATACCGTGTGCTTCACCTAGGCTTCCTCTCCACCCTTCCTAACACACACGGATCTTTTTACTCTTTCTATGGTACTGTCTTTTCCAGAATGTCATATGACTGAAATCATGCAGTGTGCAGCCTTTTCAGAGTGGCTTCCTTCACTTACCAATATGCAGTTAAGGTTCTCCCATGAATGTTCATGGCTTGATAGCTCATTTCTTTTTATTACTGAATAATATTTCATTGTGTAGATATACTAGAGTTTCTTTATCCATTCATGTATTGAAGCACATTTTGGTTGCTTCCAGTTTTTGATAATTATGAATAAAGCTGCTATAAACAGTGATGTACAGATTTTTTTCTTTTTTTCTTTTACCTTTTTGTGGACATAATGAATTTTCAACTCAATTGGGTAAATGTCTAGGTACAGGATTGCTTCACTGTGTGATAAAACTATGTTTAGCTTTGTAAGAAACTCAAACTGTCTTCCAAAGTGGCTGTGCTATCTTGTACTTTCACCAGCAATGAATGAGAGTTCCTGTTGCCCTGCATCTTCTTTAGCATTTGGAATCGCCAGTTTCTTTGGATTTTAGCTATTCTAATAGGTGTGTAATAGTATCTTATTATTGATTTAATTTGCAATTCCTTGATGACAAATAATATTGAGCATCTCTTAGTTTTCTGTTGCTTATAGCAGAAAACTGGATAACTTATAAACGACATTTATTTCTTGCAATTTTAGAGGCTGGGAAGTCTAAGGGTGTGGTCCGGCACCTGGAGGAATACCTTCTTTTTGGGGACTCTCTGCAGAGTCCCGAGGCAGTGAGACTGGCACATGGTGAGGAGGCTGTGTCCTTGTGCCCCATGATTCAATCATCTCTTGAAGGCCTCCCTTTTGAAATACCATAGTCAGATTTCCCATCCTCTTAATACTGTTGTAATGGGGATTAAGTTTCAACATGAGATTTGGAGGATACTTTTAAACCATAGCAGCATCTTTTCATACGCTTATTTGACATTTGTATATCTTCTCTGGTGAGGCAGTTGTTCAAATCTTTTGCCATTTTTAATTGGGATTCTTATCATCAGGTTTTAAGAGTTTACTGTATATTTTGGGTACAAATTCTCTATCAGATATATGTTTTGCAAATATCTTTTCCCAGTCTGTGACTTGTCTTTTTATTCTCTTAACAGGATCTTGCAGAGTTTTAAATTTTAAAAAAGTTCAATTTATCTATTATCTTTCATCATTAGTTGTGCATTTGATGTATCTAAAAACTCATTGCTAGAACCAAAATCACTTAAATTTTCTCTTATGTTATCTTCTAGAAGTTTTATAGTTTTGCATTTTACATTTAGGTCTGCAATCTATTTTGAATTAATTTTTGTGAAAGGTGTTAAGGTCTATGTCTAGATTCTTCTTCTTTTTTTCTTTTGCATATGGATGTCCAATTGTTCCAGCACTGTTTATTAAAAAGACAATTTTTTTTCCATCAAATTGTCTTTGCTCCTTTGCAAAGGATCTGTGTCTGTTCTTTTGCCAGTGTCACAATGTCTTATTTACGTAACTTTCTATTGAGTCTTGAAGTTGGGTAGTGCTAGTCCCACAACTTCATTTTTCTGCAGCATTTCATTTGCTTTTCTGGGTCTTTTATCTTTTCATATAAACTTTAGAGTCAGTTTGTCGATTTCCACAAAATACATTGCTGGAATTTTGACTGATATTTCATTGAAAGGATAGAACAAGTTGAGAAAACTGATGTCCTGACAATACTGAGTCTTCCTACCCATGAACATGGAATATCTCTTTATTTATTTAGATCTTCTTTGATGTCGTCCATCAGAATTTTGTAGTCTTCTGCACATAGATCCTGTAGATATTTTGTTAGATTTATACCTTAGTATCTCTTGTTTGTTTTGCTAATATAAATGGAATTATGTTTTTAATTTCAAGTTCTAATTGTTTATTACTTGTTTATGGGTAAACCACTTACTTTTGTATATTAATCTTGTATCTAATAGCTTGCTATAATCTAGGAATTCTGTGGGTTTTTTTTTTTTTTTTTGGTCAAACATTGGACTTTTCTACATAGACAATTGTATCCTCTGTGAACAAAAGATTTATTTCTTCCTTCCCAATCTATATGCCTTTTATTTCCTTTTTTTGACTTATTGCACTAGCTAGGACTTCCAACATGATGTTGAATAGAAATGGTGAGAGGGGACATCCTTGCCTTGATCCTGGTCTTAGNTTGTGAAAGGTGTTAAGGTCTATGTCTAGATTCTTCTTCTTTTTTTCTTTTGCATATGGATGTCCAATTGTTCCAGCACTGTTTATTAAAAAGACAATTTTTTTTCCATCAAATTGTCTTTGCTCCTTTGCAAAGGATCTGTGTCTGTTCTTTTGCCAGTGTCACAATGTCTTATTTACGTAACTTTCTATTGAGTCTTGAAGTTGGGTAGTGCTAGTCCCACAACTTCATTTTTCTGCAGCATTTCATTTGCTTTTCTGGGTCTTTTATCTTTTCATATAAACTTTAGAGTCAGTTTGTCGATTTCCACAAAATACATTGCTGGAATTTTGACTGATATTTCATTGAAAGGATAGAACAAGTTGAGAAAACTGATGTCCTGACAATACTGAGTCTTCCTACCCATGAACATGGAATATCTCTTTATTTATTTAGATCTTCTTTGATGTCGTCCATCAGAATTTTGTAGTCTTCTGCACATAGATCCTGTAGATATTTTGTTAGATTTATACCTTAGTATCTCAATTTTTTATGCTAATATAAATTATGTTGTGGCTTTAATTTCAAATTCAGGGTTTTTGTTTGTTTTGCTAATATAAATGGAATTATGTTTTTAATTTCAAGTTCTAATTGTTTATTACTTGTTTATGGGTAAACCACTTACTTTTGTATATTAATCTTGTATCTAATAGCTTGCTATAATCTAGGAATTCTGTGGGTTTTTTTTTTTTTTTTTGGTCAAACATTGGACTTTTCTACATAGACAATTGTATCCTCTGTGAACAAAAGATTTATTTCTTCCTTCCCAATCTATATGCCTTTTATTTCCTTTTTTTGACTTATTGCACTAGCTAGGACTTCCAACATGATGTTGAATAGAAATGGTGAGAGGGGACATCCTTGCCTTGATCCTGGTCTTAGGGGCAAAGCATCCAGTTTCTCACCATTCAGTATGATGTTGGATGTAGATGTTCTTTACCAAGGACTTATTGCACTAGCTAGGACTTCCAACATGATGTTGAATAGAAATGGTGAGAGGGGACATCCTTGCCTTGATCCTGGTCTTAGGGCAAAGCATCCAGTTTCTCACCATTCAGTATGATGTTGGATGTAGATGTTCTTTACCAAGATGAGGAAGCTTCTCTCTATTCTTAGTTTGCTGAGGGATTTTTATCATTAATGATTGTTAGATTTTGTCAAGTGCTTTCTCTGCATCTATTGATAAAATCATGATTTTCCTTTTTCAGTCCATTTACGTGATGGATTACATTAATTGATCTTTAAATGTTGGACCAGGCTCACATACCTGGAACAAGTCCCCCTGGAAATGTTATATACTTCTTTTTTCTGTACCTGAAAATGAATGTAATCACATGTTACCTCTTAGGTAAAGTCCTGCCTGAACTCCTACAAAGCTAATTGCTCCTTACTTTAGGGGATCATACAAAACTTTGTTTCTACCTCTACTATAGTACTTACCACCACTGTGAGCATCTGAAAGCAGAATTGTTTGTTTTTAAAAATTCTTTCTCTGTCTTTGTAACTGTAGCTCCCCAAATATTACTATTTAATTATAGTCATCCTTATTATTCTTTCCATCTGTAATGCATTTCATAGAGTTTCAGACATAGAACAGGTTTCAAATCCAGCCAGCAGAATGCTGAAATATTTTAGTGATATAAACCTAGCGCTGATGGTGACACATGGAAAGGAATCCCCATTTATTTTCAGTGACATTTTAAATTAATAAGGTGATAGACTTTATCAGTAATGCAGTTACAGATTTCTGACCTTCGGGCCCCTCAAGACCAGGAAGGGCAGAGAAGGTGGTATTGAGACCTTATCACTTGTCTGGGCCAACAGAGATATGGATTAGATGTGTGTATCGCTCTGTAAACATGCTGACACTGCACAAGATTTTCAGTGATGCTGTCTTGGTTCTCTGATGTCAGCCTCTTCTATTTTCAACCTATCCTCTCCTATCTCAGGCAGAAGAAGGAAAAAAAAGGGGCAGGTGCTTTGTATAATTGTTGGAGGTTGGAGAGGCCAAAAATAAGTAGTACCATCCCAAGTCTGGGGAATAAATCAGGGCAGGAATAATGAGCAAAAATGACCTTAAAAAAAGTTTCTATGAAATCATAACAAGAAAGGAGTGATAATTTAGGCCTCCTTTATTCTTTATTGTGAGCTGGAAATTTGGAAGGCCTTCTGATTATTCCTACTCTTAAAAGGAAATGCCTGTTGTAAAACACTTATTCCAACCAAGGACCATGGCCATATTTCTAAAACATGTGTTTTACATGTGTGACCCTTTCAGATCTTGCTGTTATCACTGGAAATGTTTTATAGCAATGAACGAATCATGTGAAAAGCCTCAGAAAGTCAGGCGTGAGCACTCCTGGGCTATCATCAACATTTATAAGCTTTTTATGGTGAGAGTTTCCTTCCAGTGTAGTAGAGCAGGCCTAAATCCCGGTCTGCTAATTGCAGTAAATTGCCTGAACAGTGCTATTTTTGTCTTAAGAAATCACTACCCTTGCTCGAATGAGCCAGTTTGTTTCTTCCTGAAAAATTACTGTTGTCTTTTTACCCTGGCTCTCTCTTGCCCTCTTTGGGTAGATCTATATTCTAACCATATCTATTGTTAATCTCACTTCAGAACTTCAGATTTGCATGATCACTTTCATAGATAACACAGTGGTATAGAATTTTTTTGGAAGTATTTTTACTTTTGATTATTTCAACATTCCCATGAGATAAAGGTAAAGAAGTTGGAGTATGAGATGATTGTTGAGGTCACACATTTGTAGAGGTAGACCTAGGCTTCCTGTCTCCTAAACCAGCATCACTCCACTAGACTACAGGGTATTGAACACTTAATGTGTGGCAGTCACTGTGCTAAGGACTTTGCATATATTAACTCATAATTATGAAACATTGTTATTATGCCAATTTTACACACGAGGGGATTGAGGCTTAGAGAGATAAAGCCATGGTCTCCCAGGCGATACATGAATGAATTGTAGAACTGGTTTATACCTCAGTGTAATTGAGTCTCATTTGAGCCATGTTATACACCCATGTAGGTTGGCCAGGGCGGTTTCCCCATGACCAAGCTCACTGCATTTGGTTGCTAAGGTAGCGTACTGCACAAAGGTGCCTGGCTTTTGAGTAAATTAAGGCTGAAATCAGTCCAAGCCTTACTGGCTGAATTCTTCAGGTCTTGAGCTATGACAAAAGGCAAAGCCATCAAGGAGAAGTAACTTAAATTGGAATATCCAGCTGGGACACTTTTTTCTAGTTGGCGTGTTAGAGGGATGTCTTTTCTGTTTCATTCAAAGAGGCCATTTGTACCGGCTGTGAGCCTGACTGGTCAATAGCATGTGTTCTTACCTTGGGATCGTAATCCTTGCTGTTTTATCCAGCTCACCTATAAATGGGCCTACAACCAAGGCTTAGAAGAAAGGAGTCTAGAAATTCCAAAGCTAGTTTGTAACTTTTCAGCTACTTGATAGGGAAAAATGCTATTTTCACTGGAAACAGTGTTGCCTCTTTACTCCAGTCAGGTAGAACCTGATCTCTAGGTTTGAGATTATGTGCTTTCATAAAGGAGGTTCAGAGCTCATTGAAAATGTTATCAGCTACCAACTTGCTACTGATAAAAAAGACTATAATATTTATTAAGCAGTTAAAGTATCAGGCTACAAGCTGTGAACTCTTCTATTACTGATATTTGATGTTTCTGGAGAAACTCAATTCAGTGCCTGAGATGATACCTGGAAAGTCCATAAAACTTCAAAGATCTATAAACAAGTCAACTTAACTACCTCAAATGTCCCAGCATGCCGTTTATACTTCAGCTTTTCCACATGTTTACTGAGAAAGAAAACTCAAACCACACATGGGGGTTTGAAGCCAAGTGGGTCTGTGAGTTGGGGAGCTCTGGGCTTCTGATGGGGATGAAGTGTCTGAGCTCCTGCATTGCCCAGGAGAGGGTAGCCTTGTAAGCTTGTGCTTCTCGTGGTCAAGATGTCACGAACGGAGGAGTTCCTTTAGAGAGAGAGACTTAACAAGTGCTATTTACATGGCGAATATAATGAGGAGCCCAATTGGTTTGAAGTCAAGAAACACCGGGCAGCTCAGTGGCTAAATTGGCTACACTGCATTTGCATGATGCTATTAAACTCAACACCTGCTGCAGCAATGGAAAATGCCACCAACACGTGAGTTACGGTGGCAGTGAGAACCGTTAAGTTCGAATGCTGACTTTGCTGTTTAGGGTTTACCTGTAGTGTCAGCATGTTTGATGAAGGTATGCAGGTAGAATTCTTGTTTCATTTTTAGATGAAGGTCAGTCTAACTTTAAACATTTTTTTTCCTTCCCCTTAGTTTCTCTGGAGCTACAGAAAGCTGCCAGAGACTTCAACTCTGCTTCAGTTCCATTGGTCTGACTTAGAAAAAAATACATCAGTCTGTGTCCAACTCACAAAATTTAGACCCAGAAGGAAAAATAAATTCCTTGTGAGGTCATCCCTCCAGTCTGAACACTATCTGGTAGACTCTTTGAGCCACAAAAATGGCAAAGATCTTGGCCGTCTTCCCAGCTGTTGGAGAGGATGGAAGAGACAAGGAAAGTAGCCAGGAACAGTGGCGCATGAGAACACCCAGCCTGAGTGGGAAACCAGAAGCGACGCAAAGTGCTGCATATTGGCTACAGCTATTTACCTGAGTGCAGAGGAAAGCAAACTCCATGTGTGTGCATTGGGGTTGGGGAGGAATGAAAGCCTTTCTGGGAAAAATAAAATACTTACTCATTTCTTTACAGGTGTTGAGTCGCAAAGAATTTCAGAAAATGCAAGAACATGACTGCTCTTTCTTGTTTTGAAAAGTCCAGTAAAAAGTAAAGAGTAGAAAAAGTCTGGGCCGAGCTGCAGTGTGCATAAGCTATGCTTGGTAAAGAGATTTGGGAGTGAGTTATGTGCCTGCAGCTTCTAGCCTTGTTCCTCGGTGCACAACCCCTCGTCTGCACTCTCAGCCAGCCGTCTGATCGCTGACCCTTATAGAAATAAGTCTGAGATGGGGAAATTTCAGCAGTTCACTAGTAAGTTCCAGGCAGAGGGGACCGTTCTTTCTGCAGGGTTTTTTCAAGCACACCAGTTATCTGAATGAAATTAAGAGGCCCAGAACTCCTGGGTCTGCGATTTGTTTTCTAATAGGGTTCTTTTCAGGCATTTGAGAATATTAAGAACATATTGTAATGTTTATTTTACCTTTTTTCCTTCTATTTTAAAAAAAGAAATGTGGTACATTTATATTTCTCTCTGGATAAAATCATGTGAAATTATTTTATATTGCTTGACAGACTGCATTGTTAACTCTTATTGTATGTATGTGTGTCAGGTAATGCCTTACATACAGCACACACTTGTTGGCCTCACTGCAGCCTCTTAAAATATGGGTAAAAGCTGCTGTTAGCATCAAAATATCTCTGTTCTCCCAAGAGCAGTAGATATTGAGTTACTGATTGTTCGATGGATAGAGTTTACACACTTACTTTAAATAAAAGCACACATAAAACAGAACCCATTTGGATCATCTTTGATCTGTAAGGGCTAAGAAAAAAGAATAGATTTGACTGGGGACTAACCTATTTTCTATCAAGTTGGTTAGTTATTCACATATTTTTGTAAAATTTAGATATTTTGCACATCCCTTGAGGTGGAAAGAAAGTACCACAAAGGCATATCAATGCAAGTTTTATTTTTTAAAAGCTTTTTCTGGCTTGCTAAAATCCTCCATTCTTGCAGTATTTCCCTGTAGCCTATTTCAGCTGAAGACCTAATGGAGACTGATGTCCCTGGGAGAACAGTGACAAACTCATGAATTAAAGTTCTATGGCTCTTTCATTACTGGATAAAATCTTCATTGGTTTAAGTTAATCTTGGAGATTACAGGGGCCCAGTATGGAAGGACTGGCTGAGAATTTCTAATTTTTATTTGCTGAGAATGCCCAGAAAAATTCTTATCTTTGAAGACTAGACAAAGGATGATTCTCAGGTCTTCATAATGTCCTGGATATGTTCCTGAGAGTACAAGCATTCCTCGGCCCATACTTGGAAGGGAGAACTAGGATGATAATGTCTTATTCAGTCATCATTCGAAAAATTATGTGATATAGATATTTAAAAATATGTAAATCTAAAAGTTTTACATATATAACTAATGTTTTATGTATAATGCTAAAACTACTTACGTATTCATGTTCATATATGCATGAATCTGAAATAGATGGTCTTCTATTAAGAAAAATACCTTGATTGGTCATTTTGGGAGACATGTCGGGCTCCAGGACAATCTACAAAGAGAGAGAGAGGATGTGGCCGCCCTGTAGAGACCTGAAACAAGAGTTGAAAGAGGCAAGCACATTTCCAGGAATAAGTAGGTCTAATATGCAAATGTGCAGGTAGTTTGCATCGTCCTGATGTAAAGGTCTTTGTGTCTTCAAACCTTCAGGAACTTTGGCTTTTTACACTATGAGAATCAAATAAAAGGGGCCCGGCTCACGGAGACTTATAACCCAAGGTGTGGAGAACATACATTTCTTACCCAAAGCTCCAGATAAGCATCATGTGGGCTGTGATTATGTCTAGTCACTTTCATGTATACATTCAGGTCTCCATATGCAGGAGAAAAAGGATTACCTTCCACAAAAATGCATTTTTCTGTGTGAGTTCTTAAATTCATGAGTGTAGTCACATCGACCTTTCTCTGGGGTATTTATAACGTGGTGGTGCATCTGTGTTAAATTAGATTTGAACATTTTCTGCTACAATAACAGGTTTTAAAATATAGGACGTTAGCATTTTTTATTTCAAGCTGATTTCAGACATCAGTTCAGGCTTTTTATTACTACAGTATTTCACTCTATTGTTTTTTTAATCCCTTCTGTGCAGTTAGATGTAATTGTTTTCATTAAATGTGATAGAAATACTATTTTAAATGGCTTTATAAAACTGGTCATAAAAATGAGTCCTTGTTTGGGGAAAATATGTCGTATACACATATAAATAGAGAAAAAATTTAATTTGCAACAAACTGGGTCTATGAAGAAGTCTGTGTGAATGTAGTGGTATAACATTTAGTTACAGCTACTTTTCAATAAATTATGTTAGATTTACTGATTTCTGTGGTATGATGGGAAGGTTGCATTGCAGTTATTAAATCATGGCTCTATAAAGAAGGGTTCTTAAGGAATTAGACTTTAGATAGGTGCCAGATTCATGAGGTTTCTAATCTGGGTTACTGGGGAACTTTTTAAAAAAGATTCAAAATCAACTACATAAATTGAATGACTGAATTGAATTGATAATTTGGATGATTATTCAAGTAAACACAAACAAAAGAAAATGCTTGAGATTATTAAATAATTGAATTTACAAAGGGCTCGTGGTGAATGACTCAGACATTTTACCAAACTTCGCAACTGTGTTTTGAGTGCACTCGGCAGGCGCTCACCAGCGTCTGTGGAGCTGTTTGCCACCTCTTACGTGGGTGGCAGTGCAGTGCAGGCTCTCTCTGCAACTGTGCCCTGGAGCACAGGGGAGCATTGGGGCCAGAGACCCCGGCTTCACTGGTCTCAGGTAGAGCTTGTTTAGTGTGCTTTCTTTAACGCTCCCCAGGAGAGTCTAATACGCAGCCCTGGGCTGAGAGCCACTCCTGTACTGAATGTGTTGGCTTTTTAAATTTAGATTTAACGGTCTCAGGTAGAGCTTGTTTAGTGTGCTTTCTTTAACGCTCCCCAGGAGAGTCTAATATGCAGCCCTGGGCTGAGAGCCACTCCTGTACTGAATGTGTTGGCTTTTTAAATTTAGATTTAATTTTAAAAAATTTGTTTCTCCAATTCAGCGGTCAGCTCGTTGGAGACAGGGACATTATCAGGGATGCTACTCCAAGTGCTAAGTATAGTGTTTGTTTCATAGAGAGCATGCAGTAAGTGTTTATGAGATACCTGGTTTAGTGTGCTAAGGCTTCTGAGATGATTACACCGGCTGTCAAAGCTACGCAGCTTTTGGAGTACAGTCAAAGTCAGCTTTTGGAGTACAGCTTTTGTCAAAGCTACAGTCCAGAAATTAAGCTGAGCCACTGAAAAGTAGAACCAGCCTCAAGGCAACAAAACATGAGTACCAGGGAAGGCTTGTTGAGAGCTTCAAACAGAGTGGTCTCAGTAGGGGAGGAAAGGAAGGGACTCTAAACTCAGTGCTTGAAGGCCTGAGTTTCAGAAGGTTCTTCAATGGCATCATTATTCTGAGAGCCAGGCAACAGAAAGGACACAGAGAGGACCGGGGAGGTACATGTATGCAATGGCGTGTCACTCAAAGGAGGAAATGATCTGGCCCCATGGACCATATCCAGGCTTAAAGGAACTGAGGGTCCCCTGGCAGACCTGTGGACTCCCCAAGAACATCTCAGACAAGAAGCTTGAAGATGTGTATTTAGCTTTTAACCCAAACAAGTTTAGAGGAGAACATTACCAAGGCATAGGTATCCCATGATCTGAATTAGGCAAGCCAAAATGTACCTTGGACTACAAGAGGCAGTGCTTTTTTCCCCCCTTTTACACTTCCATGCCTTAGAGTCTTACAAATATTTGATTTGAGATAGTCCAATATTATCATTACTAAACTAGGGAGATGGTAGAAGATTTGTTTCCTCTGTGTTTTGGTCAGCATTAGGAATAATAATAGAAATGGCAACCATTTGGGGAGACTTTGCTTCGGCACAGGCACCATACAAAGTGTTATGCAGGCTTCTGTTATGTAATGTCCTCAGCGTCCTTGAACCAGGATTCTCTGTTGCAAGGGACAGAAAACCCAATTTGCACTGGCTGAAACAGAAATGGGAAACGTAGTGGCTCATGGCACAGGAAAGTCCAGCTCCAGGCGTAGATCAGATGACAGCGCCATGATTGGCTTCTCTCTCTGCCTCTCGGCTCTGTCTCCTGTGGTGACTCCTTTCCCCTGAGGCAGGTTCTCCACAGCAAAACCTGACTCATCCCTGAGTTCAAGTCCAGTGACAAAAGGAAAATCTCTTTGCCATCAGCTGTAGCAAAATGCGTGAGATGCAACCTGGTCCCTGGCTTACCTCTGAGTCTGTCACTCTGACCAGAGAACGCAGTGAACTGATGGGTTTAGACTTGGGGACTGAAGCTGCAGGTAGAGGTAATCATGAGGACGAGGCAGATTTTCAAACAAAAGTCAAGGGCAGTTGTCAGAACAAGGAGCTGGAGGGAGGCTTAGAGAGGTCAGGTAACTTGCTAAAGCTAAGATGTTATCAGGTGGCCTCGCTGGCATTTGGAGGATGAAGGAATGGATGAGGGGAAGCAAAGCAAGTGCCACTCTGCAGGCCCTGTCACCTCCCCCACCCTCTGGGGAGACAGCAGGGCTGGGGCAGTTGGCCGGGGCAGAGGCAGCCTGCCCTCCATGGGTCCCTCTCCCCATCTCTGCAACACAAACCTGTATTTTGAAAAGGAATTCTCTGAGGCAACAGATGTGAGTGCTTGTTTATCAGCCTAGAAACCGGTTTCTTTTAATAACAACTATATTAAAATGTTCGTTCAATTATGCTTTTTGCCCCCAACCTATTAAGAGGCATTTTTTCACACAAGTTTTTATAATTGGCAGTAGTTCATCCTTGCAAAATCCTCAACCTTTAGCAAATACTTTAGCACTATGTAAGCCAAAGATAAGAAGGAAGGGCAATTTTTTTGTCAAAAAATTAAAATAAATTTTGGACATGTTTGCTTCGTGCAGATTAAGCCTGCAAATACAGGCTTGTGGGATTTGTTTTGTGTTCTCTGGTATGTTTCATATTTTAATGCAGTTAAATGTGTTCTATTCCTCCTTCTACCTAGTTTTCAGCTGTCAGATTTCTTTATCCTATCCTGTGTGTTATATGTTTAGTTTTTTTGTTGCTTCTGGGATCGTTGTAGGTTTTAAATAGCTCACCTGGGTATACACCTTTGGATTTTTTTTCTTTTAAAATTCACACTAGTCATAAATTTAGTTTTCAGTCATAGAATGGTTTTTAATCAACAGTTCTTCATCTTGTGCACTACCTGCTCTAGTTCTTTGATTGCCAATGAAAAGATGTGGTCATAATTCTGTGCATTCTCATTCTGACACTCAGGTATTATTCTTTATTTCCATATTGTTTTGTCTGTGAAAACTTTCGTGTCCTGATTTCCAATTATATTTACTTTATATGCTATAGCTTTTAGTTCATCTTCTTATTTAGTATTGATTACTTGATCAACAATCGATTCTTAGCAATATAGAGGGCAATCATCCTGAAGCAGATACTTATAACTGTGGAAACCATGAGTGTAATATTTTAGTGATATTTGGCAAAATAATCCTGAAGCACTGGACAGTCCCTTGGCTGTCATCAAGCCAGGTCTCTGAAAAGAGAAAAAGGCAAAACAGCTTAACTTGCCATATTGACAATGGCTTCAGCCCCCAACTTACAAATTTTGGTGGGTTTGCTGGAATCCCACGAGAACTGTCTGCACCAGTCATTCCAAATGAACGAAAACAAGGCACAAGTAGTGATCCGTCTGCAGTCGCTGACAGCCGCCCTGCCCCCTCTTTCCAGTCCAATGTGCAGAAAGGCTGGGGTTGATCTGCCCATGAGAAGAGCCAGAGGACAGCAGTGAGCAAGACAGTTTGGCCCAAATCAGGAAATGGAAATGGCTCAGAAGACTTATTAAGACCCTTCTTGGTTGGGGAAAGGTTTTAAAAATCCAAAAGGCATTGCTCCCCAGGCCTGTCCTCCTTAGCCATATGACGTATAAGAAGTTGAACAAGGAGAAGGAGGTGGCTGGGCCTCTCCCAGGGGGAGATCCACCAGGTCTGGAGTTACCCAGTCTCCTTGGAAGAACAGAATCAGGTAAAAGAGTAAGAATGAGAGCAGGCCAGGCTCGCTTCCTTGTAGAGATGACTTAGCCCAGACACACACACACACGCGCACGCACGCACACACGCACGCACACACACACACACGCGCACACACACACGCACACACACACGCAGAGACAGACACGCACACACACACACACGT
>NW_007730485.1:20782-97341 GCF_000696425.1 Galeopterus variegatus | reverse complement strand
ATGAGAGCAGGCCAGGCTCGCTTCCTTGTAGAGATGACTTAGCCCAGACACACACACACACGCGCACGCACGCACACACGCACGCACACACACACACACGCGCACACACACACGCACACACACACGCAGAGACAGACACGCACACACACACACACGTGCGCACATATACACACACACAGAGAGACACAGACACACACACACGCACACACGCACACACACACATACACACACAGAGACAGACACACACACAGAGACAGACAGACAGACAGACACACACGCACACGCACAGACGCACACACAGAGAGAGAGAGAGAGACAGACAGACACACACACACACGCACACACACACGCACACACACACACGCACACACACAGAGACAGATAGACACACACACATGCACACACACACATGCACACACACGCACACACACACGCACACACACGCACGCACACACAGAGTGAGACACACGCACACACACGCACACACACGCACACGCACACACGCACACACACATGCACACACACAGAGAGACAGACAGACACACACGCACACACACGCACACACACACATGCACACACACATGCACACACACACGCACACACACAGACAGATAGACACACACACACATGCACACACACACGCACACAGTGAGACACACACACACATACACACACGCACGCACACACACAGTGAGACACACGCACACACACACATGCACACACACACGCACACACACAGACAGATAGACACACACACATGCACACACACACGCACACACACACATGCACACACACACACGCACACACACACAGACACAGTGAGACAGAGAGAAGCAAGTGGAGAGAGATGGCTCGGACTTCTAAGGGAAGCAGAACCTACTTACTTCTCTTGCGACCTGGGGCCATCATCCTCATATGTTCATCCCTTCATCTTGAGATAAAACGAGGGGCTCATACCTCGAGGCACAGGGAGAAGAAGGAAGTGTGAAGGGGGGGAGTCTTCAGCTTCTTCTCACGGCCGATGGTGAATTCCACCACATACCAACTGCAGTTGGGAGAAGAGGACAAAGCAGTTGTCGGCTCACTTTGTTCCACTTTTCTTTCTTTCTTCTTAATGCCATGGGCTCCTTTGCCAATCCGGTGAAGCCTACGGGCCCTTCACAGAAAAATGTTTTTAAATACATGACATAAATTACAGAGAATTACAAGGGACACCATGTATATTGAAATAAACTTCTACCAATATTGTTCTCTTGGGTAGGGGTGTTCTTGGAGCCCAGGTTAAGAATCAGTGTTAGAATAATTTGAGAATAATTAAAAAATATATATTTAGAAAACATGGGCAGGGCTAGGGAAACCATGCAGACAGTGAAGTGCATGTTTTCAGAAAATGCAGAGCTGTTATCAACCACAGAAACAAAGGGCCTTTCCTGGACGGGACACCTTGAGCAGACTGACTCAGTCCTGGGCCTCAGCCAACTGCAGGTGACCCTTACAAGGAGGGAGCCAGGAGCACATGTGCCCTGACCTCACTCCCTCCTGAGCTGCTGGGCTCTCCAGAGATGCTGTGCATTAAGCAGACTTTAAAAAATGTAAATCAATTTGGGTCATAACAATTCTTCTATCATAGAGTCAGAGCCAGCCCAAGTCCATCATCTGGCCAGTGTGCTGTGTCTTGTGTTCTGCTGATCAGGAGTGTCACCAAGAGGTAGCATATGGAAGCAGGTACACTATCATGCCCAGGTGATATTAGTAAAAATAATTGTTCACTATAATCCAGTCTTAATTTTTGTTGGTAAGTATTTGGTAATACTTTAAACCATATGTAAAATTAGAGTAATTAATTTTTCCCTGTTTTGCTAGAATAATTTTTCTTTTGTGATTGATTCAAAAACGACACTGGTAGATTTCCCAGGAAACTTCACTACTTTGGGTTAGCTTACCTAAGACTTCATCTGTCTGTGCTGAAGGAGAAATCCTTTGTACATTTCATCTTGAGAAATAGTTAAATTCACCAAATTATTTGGGCACAGCTATTTGGTCTTTGAAAATAGGTGGAATCATTGGAAACTATTTGAAAAGTCATTTGTTCCAATGGTCTGTATTGTCATCCTACAAATTACCTGAAACTATTTTAAAAGAGGAGAAAAGAACGATTATTATCTACCCAGGGAGATTCATTGAGAATGTATACCCAGTGCTCTGTGATGGTTTTCCCTTTTATAATAACAGAGGATTAACGAAGATCTGGCTCCGCACGTCTAAGGTCCAGAGACAGAGGCATGTGTTCAGTGCCCCTGTGGGGAGGCAGAGTTCACAGAAAAGGACACCCTTCACTGGGGCTCAGCCTGCGTGACTGTCAGATGATTTGCATATGGGAGTACCAGGAGTTCCCAGAACCTGTCCCTGGGTGTTTCCGTCCTCTGTTTCCACTGCTGGCTGTCTGATTCTGTTTGGGTGTATGTCTGTATGTGTCATAACGTTCTGTTTGAAAATACAGCAAAGTTCAAGAAGTTTTGCTTCCTTAAGAGCAAACTTGGTGCTTACATATGAAAACTGAGCTTTTACCTCAGGGTAGTTTTGTTTTGTTTTGTTTTTATTTTTGAACTGCAAAGTTCTCTAAAACTGATCTCCCCAAACCAAGGGTGGGTGACAGATTCTCTTCTAACACTGGCTTTTCTAAGTACCAAATAGCCACTATAGGTATCCTGTTGGCTTATTTTCCTTTCCTGGAGATCCTAACGTAGTAGGTGAGTTGATGATTAGAGAGGGCATTTGCAGATGCAGATATTTGCAAAACATTCCCTTTTCTTGTTTTCAAGCAGTGATTCTCTGCAGAAGAATTTTTATTTTTTTAATGAATTCTCAGAGGGTGAACAGAGATGAAAAGGGAGGGACAGCTGAATATTTCTGCTGTGTTTTGACCAGAACAGCCCTAAAATGTTCTGTTTTTTAACGTGGGGGAGGACAGTTTGTGTAAGGTTAATGTTGGAATCACTTAGCCTGGTCACTCCTTCTGCAGAGAGTCTGCATGAATTAGAAAGGCTGCCAGGTTTCCATCTGTTAGCAATACAACCCCAGCCACAAACACAACTGTCGTGACAACCACACCGAGTTAGTCTTTCAAATAAAACTTGTTAAAAGCTACTGCCTCCAGCCTCTGCCCACTGCAGTTAACTGCATTAAATCACCCTCTAACTAGTATTTATTTTCTTAGGCGTTCCTTACTTGTGCAGCTGTGGGCTTGCTGGCCTTTGATTTAAAATAACCCCACCAGGATGAGCGTTTACAGTCCCTGAAGGTCAGGATGTGTTTAGGGTGATGTCTGAAAACAATGTCCCACCTGATCTTTCTCAGGCTGCGGTGCCTGCACCCAGGCTTCTCTGCATCTCCCTTGTGTGACGTGGTCTTTAGTCTAGAACTGAGGGGTCAGCTGATTTCTTCCAGATGATGGCAAGCCACAAAATCACCTTAGAGTAGGGCTATATTATGAGGGCTGCAAGATTCACCCTCAGGGACTGCGCCTCCCAGCACCCTGGCTTTCCCCCTTTGATGGACTTGTGTGGCAAAGGCAAGTTTGGGCTAATTTTAGCTCACCTGTGAAATCTCAGTTGACAAGGGAATCAAAGCTGTAACTGAGTCCACTGGCACTGGGTTTCCTGTTGTGTGCATTTTCTTTTAACTAACAAGCTTGAAATCTTAAGAGAGCAAATGGACTGGTGACCTCTTCCTGTGACTCTTTTATCTAAAAGCAATTTAATGTTCTCAATATTAGGTGCTAGTCTTAGGTGCTAGTACTTTTAGAAGCTCTGTCTGTAGTAGAAAGTTAACTTCCCAATCGGTCAGTGTAGGATGTAAAAGTAGGCACTCAGTTAAAAAATGGCTAGGATAGGAAAAGCGGAATGATGAAACATATTGTGTGTTTCTGTACTCTTTTTATCTTTTAGAAATAAAAAATGGGAGAGCCCTTCCTGTCTATTAGGAGAATGTTCAGAGGCCATGCCCAGGTCTGAACTATGTGGCTAGTACCACGTCTGCAGGGAAACATTTATGCCTGAAATACCATGCAACACATAGTGGCTTTTTCATACCAAATTCCAGCTGCTTCATAGCTGAAGTATTGTAGAAATTGAGGGAGTTTGTGGGTGCCCAGGACACGCCAGTCCCTCAACATGTGCTGAATGAACGAGCTAATAAGTAAATAAATAAATGGGAAATGGCGATGATGGTAGTGCTAACGGATGAACTTAGGAGAGAATAAGATCATGGCTCAGAAAATATAAAATCAGCACAAGTCAAAAATTTTACTTCACATGTTGCTGAGGAAACCAGTAAGATATTATTACAACTGGTTCACAGAGAACTCAAAGAACTGCACACTTGCAGTCAGTTAAGGAGTGCAGAAACGAGTTTACCAATGAATGTAAATTGGCAAAATCGGCCCACATCCACGGAGAGGTAATCGGTTTTCCTCCATGAGACAACAGTGTGCATTTCTATGGGCAGGAATTATTTGCACAACTATCAGGTTTTTTTTTTACAAATTTACTTGTATCTGTACAGAGTTGTAAAGCAGCCTAGTCAAGGAAAAACAAAAGTGCACACCCTCTAGAATCAAATACCCCTGTAGCAGAAGCCGTGCACGGCAGGCCGTCCAACAGCCCCTCAGGCCCACCTCAAAACCTTCCTCAGTTCTCCCCTGTAGCAGCTGACACGTGTTTGACACATACTGTGCGCCAGACACTGTTCTGTATTATGTTTAACACAATAACTTATCTAATTTTCACAATAACTGGCCCAAGGTTACAGAGCAAGTAAGTAATGGGCCAGGATTTGGGCCCAGCCCATCCAGTTCCACCCTCCAGGCTCTCACCGACTGCAGAGCTACCTGGGGTGGATGTGACAGAGGAGACAGGCTGTGGTTGCTTTGGTCTTCATCAGCTCAAGAAGTCGTGGGGGGATGGGAGGGCGCTGGGGCCGTCCTGGACTCCCAACGGGTGCATCGTGATTCCTCGGTTTCCTCTCTGTACTCACAGACCTGCACCTGGCACAGCAGGTTGAATCTCACCGTCGTTTGCACGTCTGCAGACTCCAGCCCCATAAGCAACATTTCTGACCAGAGGGTTTCACCGTAGGTTGAATAGAATCGAGTAATCACAGCTGGATGTTTGTCTATTATAAGTCCAAGTAGCAGGAGGATTTGGGCCAAGTATTGGTCAAGTGTGTTTGCTTTGGGACGTAGCCTGTGTTTGCTCAGGGCCTCTCACAAAGGCCTTACAGGAGGCCACGTGCTGCTGGTTCTGCTCTGCACATGGAGTGCCTGCTCCCCCGCACGGCCTTCAACCTTTATCCACAGGGGACCGGGACCAATTTCACAGAGGGGAGCATGGCCAATACAGGGAACTGCAAATTCCCAGACTGGCAGAAGGTCTGTCCCATTCATTTTCTTCCCCCGTTTTACTGCTTCATATTGAAAAGCAAGTCCAGGAAATGTTTAGTGCTGTTGTAGAGTGACATCTCTTCCCGACTCTGCCTGTCATGAGAGGATTGGAATTGGCTGTGGTGGGAGGACTCACACCAGGGTGACTGGCAAGTGCGACACATCAGGGCTCCTCGTCCACCCCCACCAAGTGCCAGCTGCTTGTTAAACATTTATCAGCACACGACTTAATATACCCTGAGTACCAGGACAGTGCTGGGAATGTAGTTGGTGCCCAACAGATAATTGTTGAAGGAATGAACGAGTGTTTCTTACAAATTATAGACACCTAGAAGTAAATTTCATTTTAGTAAAATAAATAATATCCTTAAGGTATCTGTATTAGTCCATTTCTTTCGCTTATAACAGAATACCTGAAACCATGTAATTATAAAGGAATGAAATTTATTTTTTACAGCGTCAGAGGCCAGGAAGTCCAAGTTCCAGCAACACATCTGGTGAGGGCCTTCTGCTGGGATTGGTGGTGACTCTCTACAGCAAAGCAGGATGTCACATCTCCAGAGAACTGGCTGAGCAAGAGACCTAACCTTCTCACTCACTCTCCTTTTAAAGCCATTGGAACCATACCCATGACTCCACAAATGGATCAATCCATTTATAAGGGCGCAGTCCTCACAATCTAATCACTTCTTGAGGGCCCCACCTTTGAATGACCATAATTGGATTTCCCACCTCCTTAACACTGTCACAGTGGAGATCAAGTTTCCAATACATGAACTTTTGGGGGACCCATAACAGTATCTGTTTAAAAGTTTACCTTAAATTTCTCTAATGAGATAATTTCACTAGTCTGATAGATCATATGCAAGTTGCTTTTCATACTTTGCTTCTTTTAGTCTCCTTATAATCTCATGCAAAGTGAGAATTGGTCTCATTTTACAGAGAGGAAAGGAAGGGTCAAAGTAGCAATGTGTCATTGCTCTATTCAGGGGCACAGTCTGCATTCAAATCCAACCCCAGTTGATTTTAGACCTGCTGCTTGGCCAGGAGACCACGCTGCCTCATATTCCTGTGAAGGGCACCTGTGTCATACTGTGGAAGGTGGAGTGTGAGGTCCTTCACTGCAGGAACTGTCCCCAGGGCTCGAATGCCCTTCTTCAGTTCTGATGCTCCTGAAGGGCAGAGTCAGTGAATTTCCACACCTCCTTCCCTATTCCCTGTTGGGAGATGTAAGAGCAGGTAAATACCACTAGACTCTGACAGCAGCTAATGCATTTTGGACCCAGAGCTATGAAATTGAGCTAGCTGGTTTTACTTGGGACTGTCCCTAGCAATGGACAATTGAAAAAAAAAAAGGTGCAATGATATAAAATAGACTTGATGTTTGGTCTGGCTGTAGTTATCCAGCATGAAGATGTCTGTCTGTCAACCTTGACACTATTTTACTTGCTATGAGGACCTCAGCACATGACCGAGTCCATCTCTGTAGTTCGCGGTTTCAGGAGGCCTACTGTGTCATTGGTAGAGAACCCACGGGTGGGGAGGGGGGCAGGCATGAGAAAGCCTGGCCTCAGCTCTTTGAACACCTTCACTGAAAACTCATAAAGGAATTCAAACACACCCCCATCAGCCCACCCACCTGTACCTGGTCCTGTCCTGCTGTCAGGGATAAAAGGGCGGCAGCTTTCCCGTCCATTCTCTCTTTGTAATTCTCTCCTTGGGTCCCTTTACTTACTGGGACCAAATTCCAATCTGGACATGGAAAGGGAAATAATGGGGAACCGCATGATACAGCAGAACAATGGCCCGTTCTGCTAGGCCCACATTCTACATGAAATAGAGAAATAACTCAGCCACCGCTGGACAGACAAAAGTGCTCTGGGAGGAACACACGGAGAAAAGTGCCTGTTCAGCTGCACTGAGCGCATCTGAGCTAAAATTAGGATTGCAGGCCATCAAGAACCCTATTGTCATAGTCTGCTTTGAATAAAATTCAGTAAAGTTCAGTTGAAAAACCTTGCCATGCTGTTTCCCTGAAATTTCAGTGCCTTTATCAAAAAGGATGTCTGCTGTTTCCTCTCTCCAAAAGGTGGTTATTTCTAAAACTTACTGCAGTGTCTTCCATTTACGCCAAGGCCCAGCCCTTCCCAGGTGGGTTCCCCAGGTCAGACAGGTGGGGTGCTTCCTCTACTGAACAATAACTGGGGAGGGCTTATTTTGCAATCTTTCATATGGGTGCAGAAAACACGGTTCTTTCAGACCTGAAAGCCAGACTCTGGGAAATATTTGCAACATATGAAACAGAAAGTTAATGCTATTACTAGGTAAAGGGTTCTTAAAAATAATATATATTATTTACATATATAAATGTAGCTGTGAGAGTGAAATAAAGACCCTGTGTCTTGGGCCCAAATTGCCAGGACCTGTAGGACAGGGCAGGGGGACAGGCTGGGGTTGGTTTGTGTAGTGTCTTGTAGGGGTAAGTTCAGGTGTTTTGACTTCATTCTAAGTACAGTGGGAAAACACTGAAGGACTTTGGAGGGTTCTGGGAATGGATGGAGGAGAACGCGACATGATTGTAGTTGCATTTAAAAAATCTCTTTCTGGGGGAGAGCAGGATGAAAGAGCTGGGAGAGCAGCCTGTGTTGGAGAATTTGGAGGGTCCAGAAAGAAGACCATGGTAGCTGGAGAAAGCCTGGAGATTGTGGCATGGAAAGAAAGTGAATGAAATCGATACATTTTTTGGAGGAAAAGTTGAGGCACTGGGTGATGGTTTGGGTGTGGGGATGAGAGAGGAAGAAGTTCTGTGGCTGATCCCCAGGTCTCTGCCTGGATAATGAAGGTATTGCAAACAGTGGGGCCATCGTAGCAGACGAGCCTGGAGAGAACTAGCACCGTTGCTGGGGCAGGAGGAAGCAGGGGTCCAGCGTGGTTCATAGTGAGTTTGAAGTTACCTGGTGACATGACAGAAAAAATGACACTTATCTGGCAAAGGAAGAGTTCTGGGCATAGGCAGAGACTTAACCTTTGAAGAACTTCAGAATTAAATGTCCAGGTGGATGATGATGAAATTGCAAACAACTGAGCAAAGGAACAGCCAGAGAGATAGGAGGAAAACCAGAAAACCAGTGCATCACAGAAAGGGAAACGACTCTGAGTGCTGCCACGCATGGGCTGACCGCGCCGACGAGGCTCAGCAACGTGGAGCTTATTTGCAGCCTCAGCAAAAATTAAGTTATAGCAGTGAGGGCAGGGGCCAAACTGGAGTAGGCTGGGAGGCAAGAAGAAATGAAGACCAGCAAGATAGAGAGATCTTTAAAGAAGTTTGCCTCTTCTTTAAAGAAGAGAGAGGGAATGCAAGAGCACAGCAGGAGGAGGGCTGAGGAGCTGTTTGAGAGCAAGAGCTGAATGTCGGAGACAGGCGGTGAGTGGACCGAGCTCTGGGGGTGGAGAGACTCCCCGGCGCAGGTGCAGGACGGTACGTGCCTAGAAGAGAAGTGGCCTCCCTTGAGTGAAGGAAGGAGAGGATTCTGGAACGGGGCACAGATGGGATCGAGCTGTCGGTGTGGTGTCTGGAGGTGGTGGGAGTTCCCATATGATGGCTCAAAGTTTTCTCTGTGACGGTTTTCCAGGTGACCTGCTGGAGGAGGGGAGGAGGATGGAACGATTCTTGCACAGAGTGGACAATGGGGCTAGACGACTGTCACAAGAGAAAAGCTGCTAAAGATGGCAGCTGTTCTCATCTCTTCATGGAGTTACAAAGTGTCCCTTTGCAACTGTAGCTAGAACATGAAACAGTATGAGCTAGTGTCTTAATCTGCTGGAGCTGCCATCGCAGACTGGGTGGCTTCAACAAGAGACATTTATTTCTCATGGTTCTGGAGGCTGGAAGTCTGGGATCAAGGTGTTGGCAGAGGTGGTTTCTCCTGAGGCCTCCCTCACCGGCTTGCAGACGGCCGCCTTCTCGCTGTCCTCACACGACCTTTTCTCTGTCCACACATTTCCCTGGCACATCCTGTTCATGTAAGAACGCCAGTCAGATTGAATGAGAGCCCCATTATTATGACCTAATTTAACCTCGATCACTTCTTTAAAGCCCCTATCTCCAAATAAGTCACATTCTGAGATACCGGCCTTTAGGGCTTTAATGTATGAATTTTAGGGGGACACAATTCAGTTCATAAGAGGAAGATAAATATGAATTTTTCTTTTAAGAAAATGGTAATGCCTTACTTGCTGTTTTTAAAGTTTTCTTTAAAGGTTGCAAGTGAGTGCTTACTTCTTTTCTTAGACAAAAATCATTCTTTTACAACTTTCATCTCCAAAGTCTGAATGTACACTACGCACTTTATTCGCAACTGTATTTCTTTCTCACCTATTGAAGTATCACATACCTCATAGAAATTTTCCATACTTTGCCTTAGTGTAAAAAGAATTTTTTGAGAAGAAAAGGCAAGTGAAATTCATCCAATTCTTTTTCAAGTAGATCCAGAGAAATGACGTTGTTTTTCCTACTTCCTTAAGAATTCTCTTAAGCAGCTTTGCTGTAGAATACTTTTTTAAAACAGCTAAATTTTTTTACAACAACCACTTTTGTGGTAAAGATAAGTTTAAAAAAGAAAAATAAATACTGACTTTTTTTAACTATAAAAGTGAAATAACTTCACCATTATTTTCCTGAGGAAAATTTCAAAATATTTACTTCGTTTTAGAAGATTCTGACAAAGTAAGTGGAATGCATTGTTAAAGGTTAGATTTGATCTTTCCCCCATTTTTTCCACTAATTTAAACTTACAGATGTTATTATCACATTCGTAATGAATACATAACCCACCTCACTATTTCACTTCAGTTCTTTGTATTCAGAGTTAAAACTACTTTTGGCTGATTAGGATATCTGATGTATCACTCCATATTATGTCTATTTGTGAGTTACAAAGACCTGAAAAACAGTAGGTCAAACAGCACAGTAAAATTTTTATTTTCTCAGGTAAATTTGTCCAGAGCAGGGGAGTCCAGGATTGGGAGGTGCCTTGACCCTCAGGCTGCACAGCCACCTGGAGCCCAGGCTTCTTCCAGCTCTTGGACCTATGATGACTTAGTAAAAAGCTCCTCCTTATAGTACAAGATGGCTGCAAGAACTCCAGCCATCTCATCTGAGTTCCAATCAGGAGTGTGAATGAAGGAGAAGAAAAACGTCATACCCTCTCCCTTTAAAAAGCATTTCTGGAAGTTCCACCCACTTGCACTGTATCTCACTGGTTAGAATGTATAGCTAGATTCCTGGAAGCTTGGAAAGTATGATTTTTAATAGCTTATAGTGCTGCCCAGAATAAACACAGAGTTCTGTTGCTACAAAGAGAGGGAGAACAGATGCACGTGGCTGCAAAGACTGCTCGTTTCTTTGTATACCATGTACATACCCTGCTCTGCAGGGCATGAAGATGGGGTGACTGTGGACTCCCTTGCTCTGGGCAGACAGAAGTGTAGACAGCACAAGAACAATAATGGTAGTAATAAATTAAGATCATATATGAACAGTGTTTTGCAGATTGTAGAGAATTTTCGGAGTTGTTATCTCACCTAGTCCTTATAATGATGTTCCGAGGTAAACATTGTCCAAGTGCATCTAAGTGACATGGATACTCATGGTTATATTATAAATTGGCTAAAATAATGTAGTCCATAGGGGTGAAGCCCACATCCTGGGATCTGACGGAAAAACCTGTGTGCCGTCTGCTGGGCCCATCTGCCATGGCATCTGTAATGGTCACTGGACACTNCATAATAATCATATACATTGTATATTGACAAAATAAAAATTTAACGAAAAAAAAATAAATTGGCTAAAATAATGTAGTCCAAAGGGGTGAAGCCCACATCCTGGGATCTGACGGAGAAACCTGTGTGCCGTCTGCTGGGCCCATCTGCCATGGCATCTGTAATGGTCACTGGACACTGCGCCCACTGCTCCCACAGGGCCCAGGGTCATCCTCGACCCTTTCCTTTCTCACCCTCCCATGTCCAAGCTTCCCAGTCCCATGCGTTTCCTCTGCTTCTATCCCTTGAATTTGCCCGCCCCTCCCTCCACCACCTCTACCCCCATCCCACCCCTGGACTGGTGCCACAGTCTCTGGTCTTACACGATTTTATGTTATCCTCATCCTCCCTTCCAAATGGTGTTCTAGAATGCAAATCCAGGCACATTACTTACCTCATTAAAAAACCTTGTATGTCTCCTCTTACCTTCAGGATAAAGCCAATTTCTGTGGCAAGTGCAACCCTCTGCAGTCTGGACTCACTGAATCTCAGCCTTATCTCTCATGGGCACCTTTTCTCACAAACTTGGGTTTCCTGCAGCTTTGAGCTACTTTCGTTTTCCTGATTGTGCCCCTTCTCTCTCTGTGTCCTTCCTGCCTCCTCATCTGGATGTCCTTGTTTCCCTGACTGACTCCTGCCCCTCGTTCAGAGCTCACTCCAGATCTTTCCTGCACTGAGAAGCCCTGACCTGCGGAGCCCACGAGGTGCCCTGACTGATGTTTAGCTATGTTGCACTTTCTGTTTCTGTGCATCTTCCCAGCTGAATAGCTGAATCTCGAGGGCAATGTATTAAGCATGTCTTTTTATCTTGATGCTTTGACATCTGGGATCTGTTGACCCTGGAGGGACTGCCCCTCCAGTGCAAGCCAGTGTCTAGAGATAGGAAAGGCCTCCCCTGCAAGCACACCTTCATAAGTAAACAAGCCAGTCAAGAGCATGCCCCAGCACCTCCTTTAGCAGGCTCTCACATCTGGACCACTCTTCCCCTTCCCTAATCACCCCCGGGCCAGGCACCAGACAGCTAGGGATAGCCCTATGTCCACAGCCTGCTGACATTATTCAAGCTGGCCCATCCTATCCCTCCCATGGAAACCACAGTCAAGGCTCCTGCCCACCAGGCCCCCCACCTCTCTGCCTCCTGTAATGCAGCATGTGTCCTCCTTTTGGGAACTGTGAGTAACAAACTATCTTTAAATGGCAGTCAACTCCTGAGCTGTTGGCCTCTTCATACCTGAATGATAATAAAAGCCTACATTTTAAGAGAGGCAAGGGCTTTGTCTCATTCACCGAGTACCTGGCACCCTCGCGGTGCTTGGCACGTAGTACACTGTAACTCTCCTGTTAGTACCAAGAACAATTTTAAGAGAGGCAAGGGCTTTGTCTCATTCACCGAGTACCTGGCACCCTCGCGGTGCTTGGCACATAGTACACTGCAACTCTCCTGTTAGTACCAAGAACAATTTGTGATTTTACATTTGTGTATGTAATTTGATGGCTGCTTGTGTCCCTTCTCTGGGTCATTAGCTCTAGGAGGGCAAGAGCCACGTCTCTCTTTGTTTTGCGTCTCTACCCTTAGCAAAAGGCTTCATTCAGCAAAGGTTTGGTGAGTTTCTGTTGGGTAGATGAGTGCATGAATTGAGGGCATCGAGAGGGTTTTGCAGTGGCCGATGCATCTGGGACACACGGGGATGTGCTAGGAGATGCCCTGGAAAGGTAGGCTGGGGCTGGCTGGGGTAGTCATGCTCAGGGTTGCAGTCCTGCAGCCGCTGCTTTGGAAACAACTATCTCACGGAGAGAAGAAAGGACAGCGCGACCGTGAAAGTGAGGGCATGAGGAGGACAGGTGGGAGGCCTCCGAACCAGGGGAGACGCTCGGGGGGTGCTTGGGCAAGACAGACTTCAGGGAAGGAAGCTGAGGTTGAACTTCATTTCTCTTTTCCAGCCTCAACTCCACTGCTGTGAGTGGGCCAAGCAGCGTGCGCTGTCCAGGGCCCAGGGGCAGGGCAACCTCGTTTCAGGGCTCAGTCATCTGCCCCTTTTCAACTCACAGCAATTTCTCACTAGCCATCTTCTTATTTTAGCATGAAAAGATACACACGAGAAAAATGCAATTCATCTAAGTCCATACAAGCAAAACACAGAACCATTTTTTGTGGGACTGGTGAGCCGATGGCTCATCTGCAAGGCTGAACTGTGCGAGCTTTCGTGGAAGTGACTGAGTGCGTGCATATCGCCCTCTAAGGCTCCTCTGCCGTTAGGTTTTAAACATGGACAGCGTGAAAGGAGAGAATATGATCCCTTTTTTTCTATTTGTGATTTAAAAAAAGCAATGACAAAGAAAACTTAAAGGGCAGAGTATTGAATTCTTAAATCTCTAATTACACGCGCGCACACACACAAGGTACACATTAATCTACTGCCCTTTGTATGAAGAACGCCAGCGTGTCACAACTTCTCTTTGCTGACAGTTCTGTGTTATCTCTTTGGTGGAATGGATTTAATAACTGGGAGACTGAGAGCCATTGAGATTTGATGACCCCTTAGTGGCCTCAAGTTATAGGACAAAAACTACTGAGGAAATATCTTCTAAGGACATTGCCTTGGTGATTTCCGTAAATGACTCCACTTTAAATTGCTAGGATTGTGTAGCCTCCTACAATTACTGGTGTTCTAATTTCCTGGGACTAATTTTAGAGGGTGGAAGATTTTAATCATGGAAAGGAATTGTTTCCATTGTTAGACCAACTTCAGAAGCAGAGTTGAAAGCCGGTGCCCGAGCAAGCCCCAGAAAATTCCACCGGGGCTGGGCGGGCCCGGCCTGGGGCCTGTCTACCGCCTGACAGAGAAAACCCTCCGTGGAGCCAGGACTCCTCTGAGTCTCCCACCAAACTTTTTCTCTCATTTACTTTTCTTTGTGTCACAACCTGCAGAATCTAAAAATTTAGCACCCTTCCTCCTCAGGGAACTCTCTAGAGATTAGCAAGGCCCCTACTACCTTGATGTGGCCTTGCCATGCTGACCCTCTACATTCCTATCTAAGGAAGGGCTGGGGAGACGGGGGTGGGGGACAGGAGAGGGCCGAAGTGAGGGGTCTCCTCCCCCTCGCTGTCTCTTCTGCATGGAGGTTGTTCACCTCTTGTTCTCTGGTCACACTCTCTGCCAGGCCACGGAGGAGGCGCTGGTGGGCTCCCAGCAAAGCTCTTCCCATGACAGGGCATGCGACAGTGCTGGACGCCCCAGATGCACAGTGCAGTCCTGCCTTCTCTGCTTCCTACTCTCCTGTCGGTGTGGACCCCCCACACCCCCCAACGTGCACAGACCTGAGTTTAAGATTTTGTATGTATAGAAAAATAGCTATTGTGTTCAGTTGTTGTCACCAACAGGTGAGTGACACCAGACAGCTGGTTCTGTGGCTTCTTTTCGTGCTTGGACTGTAGAGTCTCAGGAGACCTTACAGTTGGAAGAAGCCTGTAGACTTTGTTCTCATTGAAAAATCTCTCCTACTGTCTTCCTGCCAGCAGAGCGCCCAGCGTCTGCTTTGAAACATCCAAGGAACACCTGCATTTGTAAAAAACCTCTCAGCACAATCAATTTCAATACATACAAGTTAAAAAGAACACTTCTGGGGGATAAAAAAACACTGTTAGTAGAATTTATAGTAAATGAAAAACTAAGGAAATATATATAAATCTCACTAATGGTGTTTATTCCTAATAAAGGTATTAGTGGTTCATTTTCTTCTTTTTTTTGTATTTAATTTTTCTATGAGGAAAATATATTTAGATCATTTGAAAAGAAAGCATCTTAAAATGTGTTGGTCCATAGTGGCTTGGGGGGTCCATTCTGCGTAGACAGCTCTGGTTGTAGAATCTTGGCTTTTGAAGAAATGTCAGAGGCTGTTCAGTTCAGGCTCCCACCTGATCCAAGCACTACTTTCCTGCAGACTCCTCAGGAGTGTTTGCAGCCCCTGCCCGAGAACTCCCAGGAGAAGGCAGACCGCCACTTCACCCTGCCACAGAGAAAGAGAAAGAAAAAGAAGAAAAAAGAAGGTAGGAGAAGGAAGGGAAGGATGGAGGGAGAGACATGAATCATTGACAATTAATGGAGTTCCACTTTCCAGGATCTCTAGACAAATGGCCTGGGTTTGCATTCACATGGCCGGAGCCAGGTGACCCTTCACTGGCCTGACGCTGCTCCTCTGTGAAAGCCGAACGGGCTTCCTCTGGTCTTACTACGAGTTCCTTCAGTTCTTCATTACGTGGGATCATAGACAAATGGCCTGGGTTTGCATTCACATGGCCGGAGCCAGGTGACCCTTCACTGGCCTGATGCTGCTCCTCTGTGAAAGCCGAATGGGCTTCCTCTGGTCTTACTACGAGTTCCTTCAGTTCTTCATTACGTGGGATCGGGTGACCCTTCACTGGCCTGATGCTGCTCCTCTGTGAAAGCCGAATGGGCTTCCTCTGGTCTTACTACGAGTTCCTTCAGTTCTTCATTACGTGGGATCACTTTTAGCCCCTCACCACTTGAGTCGCCTCCTCCTAGACTAACTGTAGGTGAAACTGTCTTTAAAATTGCATCTCCAGGATCTTGAGTGGAGCCCTGCAGGGGTGTGAGCACCGCACAGCATGGCAGAACCGTCCCTTCTCTCCACCTGGACATGGGATGTGGAGGTCTGCAACCTAAGATGGCATCAGCATTTCTAGTGGTTACATTGTACAGTTAACTTACATTAAGTCTGTGGTCCTCTCACACCCCTGTTCCAATATCTAAAAGTCATTATGGGAGCTGGGGGCGAGCCCCTTGCATTGTATCTGTGTTGGAGGTGCAGATACGTAGGTGTCGGGTGAAATTAGGACCACCACCGTGCAGGATACTGGGTCCCGGCAGAGGAGCAGCAGGGAAGAGGATAGCCCCCAACGGCAGGGCCTGAGGGCTGGCAGAAGAGGTCCCCGGCCACACCTGCTATGAGATCCCTTTCAGATCCAGTGTCCCTGCCAGTAGGTGCACACTTTGGGGAAGGAAAAAAGTTGTGCCAGATCTAAAAGAGCTCCGCCCCTAGGGGCTCCAGCATCCCCGCAGCAGGAAGGCAAAGGCACACAGGGAACACAGCCCGTGTGATCAAGTGTGCCAGCTCCAGGCCAAGGGAGGAGGAGACAGGGGTGGCCGTCCAGCCAAGGACATAGCTGCTGTCTAGAGAGGCTGACTTGGAGAGGATTCTGGAGCAGAGAACACCGCTGTCTTGAGTTCAGAGCAGTCCCCATCAGGGCCCTGAGAGAGACCTGGCCATTTGGCACATCTAGGTCCAAGGGCCCAAGGACTCAGCCTGGGCAGAGGGCAGCCCTTCATGCATGGCTACTTGTCTCGGGAGTGATGGTCTGAGAGGAGCAGCAGGCAGTGCCTGGCACAAAGCCACTCTGGAGGTGCAGGCTATGGCCACAGTGCTGTTGAAGCAGGTGAGAGACACCTCGGAGACTTCCAGGAAGGCACCAGAAGGATGAGAGGACCTCAGGACTGGGAAAGACGGGTCCTGCCAACAGCAGATAAGAGCCATGGAGTCTGCAGAGGTGGCCTTCGTGTCATCTATAGATAATCAGGAAGGGGGTTGCAGATATTTTCTTATTCCAAATGTTTCAAAGTAACCATTTGGACATTGGTTTTAATGGAGACTTTGGGGTAAAAAATTACACAGTAAATCATTCTGTGACTCCTGAGCCGAGCCGGGCCAGTGCCACCCCTGCGTCTCTGTCCTGCCCGTGTGCAGCGGGCCCACCTGCCCCAGCGCCCTGCGGGTGGGGAGGGACAGCCACTGGAAGACTTTGCGATCAGAAGCGTGTGGAGGCCAGGTCCGACCACGTAGGATATTTAAACCTTGGTTTCAACCCTAAGGGTTAGAGAATCAGGCTGAATTTACTCGTTTAATTTTAGACTTACTAGTGTTGTTTCCCTATCACTTAATTTAACTATCATAAGGACATGAAGCAGGTGGATTCTTACGTGAGATTTTCTGGTTCATGCTTTGATATTTTAATCTGTAAAATTAGGCAACAGGATCACTAAAAAGACACTACTTAATAATGCTACTATAATTTCGTTGTCCCTTTGGAAACCCGCTTGGATCATCAATGTAATTTCTTTCCTAATGAGAGCATACAGACACATTTAAAAGATGTTTTTACAAATACGTCGGGTTGAGATGTGTTGAGATATGTGCAACCCTTCTATTTCGACTTCTTCAAGTAAGGATTTCTATATAAGCTAGTGACTTGCCTTTTCCTCTCTCTTATTTTGTGCTTAACTTAAAACCCGTTTTAGCTGTTATTTTTGCATTTATTGGATTGCAGCCCTCTTAATGGGATTGAAATGAAAAGTCCTGCAGTACCAGCTTCATATTGAGCCCACATGGTTCGTTGAGGCAGGTACAATGCCAGCGGGACCCCTAGTTGTCACAGCTGTAGTCGCCTCCTAATTGCTTGTGACATGGTGCTGCCTTTTGATCTCAGCCATGTTCTCCTAATTATTTAATCTTTGACAACATGAAAACATGTTTAACCACATACCATGAATAAAGATCCAGCATGACTTTTCTCCTGAGGCCTAGTTTGGGCTGCGTATTCTGTACATGAACAGCAGCTATGGCCAAAAAAATGTTTATTTCCTGTGCTCTGCTGAAGGGAACTTGGTAATGGGGCAGGGAAGGGCCACCCCCAGCCTCTCCCACTCTAGATTTCTGCTGATACATGGCTGATAGTTCTTAGTTACTCCTGGAGTTGTTGAATTCTCAAATGCACCGTTCGTAGGTTGAAATGGATTAACAGTTTCTCCTGGCCTGGGGAAGGCAGGCAGAGGGAACGGATAGTGAGACAGACCAAGAAACGAGGAATTGATTCTGGAGTTTTACACTTGTGCTCTTCTTTTCTACTTGGGAATATTTGCATTTTATTTTCTTTAGTTCACACGACTGTTTTGTTTCCTTCGATGGACTCTAAGCTGCTTGCTGATAGAGCCCCACTATTTCATCTATCAACCACCTACGCTTAAAAAATATCTGCTGAGTGATGAGTAAATCAACAATTTCATGAATGAATCAATAAATATTAAATTATATTTGTCTTTGGGGACTTAGTTAATGCCATATAGATACATACTGAGGTCTCCCAGCAAAACTCAGAAGAAAATCTGCATCTTTTCTTAATTGCAGCAAAATTTATATTCACATGAAGATTTCCATCCTGGACCTGAACAATACAGCCCACTGTTCTGCAGCTGACAAAGGCACTCAAAACTTTTTTGCTGAGGTGCATAGTTTTCTCTAAGTCACCAACATCCAAAGTTTAAATTTTCCTTAATAATTTATCACACACATTTCCATATGCTAGAAGGAGTTTTCTCAGCTCCTGAAGTATTGGTATTTCTTGGCAAAAATGTTTGCCAGGGCAACAAGTTGCCTATGTATTTTGCTTAATACCACACTCCCCAGTTGGGTAGAGGGCTGCCCAGTGCTGCTGAGGGTCTACACAGAGTTCTGAGCAGGCCAGGGAGCATCATTCTATAGTCTAGGCCATTTTGGAGTTCTCACCAGTGGCTTGGCAATCTAATACATCAGGGTTACAAACTTTTTCTGTAAGGAGCAAGACAATAAATATTTTAGGCTTTGTGGCTTTGTGGGTCTCTGTGACAAATGTTCAACTCTGTCACTGTAGCATAAATGCAGACATACACCGTCTGCACACAAGTGGGCGTGGCTGCGTTCCAGTGACTCTGACATTGGAATTTCTTGTAATCTTCCATGTCAGAATATCCTATTCTTCTGATTTTTACCCCCAATCATTTATGATTGTAAAAACTATTCCCCCAGCATAAATGCAGACATACACCGTCTGCACACAAGTGGGCGTGGCTGCGTTCCAGTGACTCTTGACATTGGAATTTCTTGTAATCTTCCATGTCAGAATATCCTATTCTTCTGATTTTTACCCCCAATCATTTATGATTGTAAAAACTATTCCCCTCTAGTGAGCAGTAGTCTGCCAGCCCCTGTAACATGTGGACAATGTGTGCTGGCTGTACTATGGTAGTTGCCACGAGACGACCAGGGGGAAGACAGCGCCCCTGCTGCAGGAGTCACTCTGCAGGGAAGGACAACATCACAGCTTGCTGTGAGCTGCCTTTCAACTGGCTTCACATAAGCTGTTGACGGTTCTTGAGGCGGCTCCTGGCTTTAGCATTCCACATTGGGTCGTGTGGCTCCTGGGTTGGTGGGGCATTGAACAGGCTGGGGGCCGTAACTGTGGAGTCCCACTGTCCTCTGCAGAAGACAGATTTCTGGCAGCAGCCTTGTTTGGTGCATAAGATGACATTGTAACTGTTGTGCCTGTTGGTTTGGCTGCAGGGAGGAAAGGCTTATGGTTGGAAAAAAGAACCCAGTAGCCTCTATTTCCCCGAGAGGCCCATCGAAAGCTGTAGGGAGAGGGGACTAGGCTGTGCTGGCCGTGTGTCCACGGGGGATTCTCTCAGCCCTCCTTGCCCTTCTTTAATGTCACAGCATTCGCCTGTACGTGTACAGGTCTTTTCCAGTCTCCAAGTGTGGTCTCCGATGTCCCATTTGCAGTAATAAGGGAAAGGGGAAGGGTAAAAGAGGTTTCTTTCCCTTCCCATAACAGCACTTTTTGATTAAGTGAGTGAATCGAGCAATTCACGGATTTGGAGGCCTTTTCCATTAGTCTAGCTAAAAGTCTGAATGTCATACCTGCTTAGGGTTTCTGTATCCGTAGGACTTCAGCCCCTATGTTTTCTTTCTTTCCTTCTTTCTTTGTTTCTTCTTCTTTTTTTTTTTTGACTTACTTTTGAAATGAAATGAGATATAGGGAAAATACTACTTTGAATCATCAGAGAAGACTTCATCCCATGAAGTTTTAATTTCAGGGAGTATTTTCTGAAACTCACGTCTAAAATGAACAAAGACGTGGAGTGAGCCTGAGGAAAGATTTATCTGCATTTTCTTCCCTCTGCTTCAACACCCGTTTGTCATGCAGAGCTGCTTTGTCTGATATTGTGCTTGAAAAATAAGAATAATACTTTCGTGTATAGATGGAAAGTTATTTTCTTAGAAATTCAAGGAGCAAAATCAGCTGTCAATAAGCTTTTAGAAGGAAAGTCAAAGATTGCCAGGAATGTGAGTGTGATGGAGCATTGGTAGTAGTATTTGAGACACGATTTGCAACACCTGTTCCAAACTAAATAAAACATTACATGGAGCATGTGGGGCAACTTCATTCTGCTCACATCTCGTGTCGTCCTGGGAATACAGAGCGCACACATATTCATGTCATTATGGACACATGTGTCAAATTGATCATACTCCAAAATCTGTTTGATCAAAAAGTTCTCGAGTAATTTTAGTCCTTGACATAGTCCATTTCTCAGTTTCAGGACCCTTTTAAACTGTTTCCACGAATGCCGATTTAAAGTCACCCATGTGTGCAGAATGAAGAACGGAATGAGAAGCACAGCATGGCATCAGAATGCAGAAGGGGCTCTCATTTCAAAACAACACCGATATTTGGGTTTGCCATGACTGCACAACTGTGCTTTTGCACAAATATCTTTGTTGCAGGCACATGGTTCTTTTGTTCAGAGGTGTAGAGTAGGGGTCAGGGTCCGTGCTGATTTTATGGTTCAATTTTTAAAAATTAGTAAGCTGTAAGGAAGAGATCATTCTAACTCCTTCAAACAATTTCCATAGAGTGTTATTTATTCTCATCACTTTAGAAAAATGTACTTCGTAGTAATCGTTTGTTCTAGAACTAGTTAAGTGGGTCCAGTCCCACTCAGTCTGAGCCACCATAATTTGAGTAAGACACATAAAAAATACCAGGAAATGTGTCTGTCTTCATTTCAGTGAGTTTCTTTGATGCTATTTTTCCCTTAAACACCCTTCTCAATGCAGGAAGCAAAGTCTAAGCAACATTTCAAAGAAGTGAGTTTAGATGAGAGTTTAAAACAACTGCAAGGACTGACAAAATAAGCATTTTCTGGGAATCACCACAAGAGAGGAGTTACTGAATTTTGAGGGTGTACTCATACACAGTCTGAAGACGTTTGTTGTAAGACATGGACGGAATGAGAAATGGCCGAGACAAAGAGGAGTCCTAAGCTTCAGTGCTCCTGGGATCTGGGCAGGTGAACTGACCGTGGGAAGTGGCCAGATCCAACACGAAGGTGGCAGGAGGCTCGGCAGTCTGGAGAGCCTTTGTCCTGGCTCCAGGGATTCACATCCAATTTTTAAAACTGAATGTTCAGGCCTGATGAAAATGTGCCCGTGGGCTATGAGTTTGCAATCAATGAACCAAGCACTCTTTGGGGCCAGGGTGTGTCCCTCCAGTAGGACACAAACGCACAGACAGAATGTTTGAACTCTGTGCCCTGAACAAAGGGCTATAAATAGAGCTGAGTTCTGCAGTCGCTGCTGAATCTTGGTGAAGATATCTCAAGATCACAATCAGAGAGGAAGGGTATCCAACCAACAAGGGGAAGAGGAAAAAAAAAAAAAATCACAGTTCAGATGCTTCAGACAGGTGGACAATTCCTCATGAATCCACACATTTCTTCATTTTTAAAAAAAAATACAAGGTGGCTTTGAGTTATATATTGCCTGTTTTGATGATTTATATTTCTGAAAATCAGGTATCATCTGTCTAAGATGATATCAAAATAGAATAAAAATGGCAAAACGATCTTGGGGTTATAATCCATGCATTGCCGTGCTGGGGTCACTCCTTGCTTTCCTAAATGTGTTTAAGGAGAAAATTCTTTTTCTTGCTGCAGATGCTTGGCATATTGGACAGCTGGACTCTGGGGATACAACGTTCATGTAGCTGCTTCAGAAGAGAGGGGAACCTTATTCTGTACTTTATAAGGTGAAAGAGAAATCAGCAGGTGACTGAAGCCAGGATGGCTTTTCAGATGTCAGTGGGGGTGACTTCTATGAAGGCGACAGATGTGCTGGTCCTTTACATTCTAAATAGCATGGAAGACATGGGGAAATGTTATTTCTTTTTATATTAAATAAAGAAAACTCACGTGCAGGTCCTCTAAATAACGAACCTGAGTCATGCTAAGTATCTGACAAATGTTCCCTGGATGAGGAATGCAGGGGTGGGACTCCAGTGCTGAACGGATTCGGGGAGAACCGCAGACCCTCAAGGGAAAATGTTGCTTCTGGTGAGAATGGAATGTCTTTAAAGCTGAGGACTGACGGGCTGGGATGACGACATCGTCTAGCTCCACTTCCTTTTTCCTCTCTTTTGTCCCTGGTTTTCCTTCCGCTTCCTGCTGCTTCCTAAGAGACTCAGGACAGTGGACACAGAGCCTGGCAAGTGAGTCTTTCCCACCCTGTTCTACTAATTTTTCTCAACTCAGGTCTGGAGACCACCTTGAGGGGCGACAGGGTAATTCAATTTCCAATCCCATTTCATTCTTGCTCTCTCAGTAGAGACTAGCAACAAGGCACCAATTAGAGGAAACAAGAGGCCGAAGGAAAACAGAAGTTTGCTACTGTATTGCCTGTGTGTGTTTTGACATTTAGTTTGAACTTCAACCTGGCCTGTGCTCCTTTGGGAGCTTTTAAAAAGAAATAAACTTCGTCTCATTACCATCAGATACAATGATGGGGGAAATGGGCTGGAAAAATCCTGAATCTTTTCTGAACCCTATTTTGTGCTCACAAAGAGAAGGGCAAATTCTTTACTGCTGGGCCATTCAGCTATTATGTTTAACAATCTAATTAGAAAGGCCGGGTAGCCTATTCCCATTGTAAAAGCTAAGACGGTACACACAAGCAAATCCAATTAGACAGCTGTCCTTTACAGATCTGAGCTGCCCTCCGGCCAGGTTCTAATGAACGACTCGCCACCCAGCCCCTCCCAGCAGCCCCCAGGAGATGGGTTTTGTCCATAAACTGGGCCAGATGACAGTGGCGGCACATTCAGGGCTGCCCACCCTGCGACAGGCATGTGCAGTTACCTGCTTGCCGGCACGCGGTGGGAAGCCCTTGCTGGGGCTCCCGTCCAGCTGAGGTTTACTGCGTCCTCGGCCAGTCCTCAGCTCCTGCCCATCTCTGAGCCTGGTTCCTCTTGTGGACCGTAATGCCTGCCCTGTTCAGGCAGGTCAGAGTTATGCTAACAGGTGGCAATAAATCAGAACCGTTGCTTTCACTTTTATGAATGTTACTTTCTGCACACCAGGGACTTATTTAACTTGAAACAGACCAAAAGCTGTACGTGGAGCCGCACGCTTGCTGTGCCTTCCCTCTTCACCACGTATGGCTTAAATTAAGGCACCCTGTGTTGAGCAGATTGCTCACTGCAACTTAGTCATCTGTTTAGTGTTTGGCATGTCCCACAAAGCAGCTGTGGTTACTCACAAGTCTATTAATTAAAAGGAGAACTGGTGAGGGGACTACTAAGTGGGCTGATGGACCATGCGGCCACTTCAAATAAAAAGCTCTGTTAAAAGGTTTGCATCCAGACCCCTGTGCGCTTCCTGTCCAGGTTCATCTGATGTTCGTAGTTATCGTTGGAACTCAGCTTGTGAAAAAATGTTCTTGTCATCGCTGCATCCAAAAGGAGAATGTTTATGTCAAAAATTAGAGCAAAGTTGTCTGAGTCCACAGATTTGAGATTGTGTCAAGCTTTCCGTTTTTACAGCTGTATTTTTGACAGGTAATGACTGAAAAACACCCACCCTGTGTTGGAACTGGGCCTTATCAGAACAGAGAATACAAAGGATCTTTAATTCTGGGAGGAGGAACGGAGCACATTGTGTCTGTAACCAAGATAGGTACTAATAAAGACTCTCTTCATCTTCCTCAGTGTCTCAGGGACAGGAATACTGCTCAAGTCACCATGTGTCTTCCCAAATCCATGCCAAAAGGACCAGGGAACGAATTTGTTTTATAGGTGAGGAACTGAGTGATTAGTTCCCCAAACTTCCCCAGATAGCCTTGCCACCTACAGTCATGGCAGAGGTGGGAATTACTAAATAATTATCATTTGCTTGTGACTTATCAATCTTCTGAAGCCTTTTAACCAGAAAAATTAGAGTTTGAAACTATCCTGGAAAGCTAGTGTTACAAAATTTAGACTTGATAAACACTTTGTGAAAATGGCAGCTTGTTTCTCCAAATCTGTTCTATGTTGGATTGTTCCTGGAAAGACTTAGCTGGTGGGTATATAAGATGAATATCCTGGTGGGTCAGACTATGATTACATTGGCAGGAACCAAGCACCTTTCCATTGTTTGCAGGGTCTGGGTGTTCAGGGCTGAGTTGTCAACAGTATTCTTACAGAAAAGCAGGCATAAAGGGGAAAGATTACATTGGCAGGAACCAAGCACCTTTCCATTGTTTGCAGGGTCTGGGTGTTCAGGGCTGAATTGTCAACAGTATTCTTACAGAAAAGCAGGCATAAAGGGCTTTCTACAGAAAAGCAGGCATAAAGGGGAAAGTCACTGGAGAAAGCCAAGGGCCAGTGTCATCACCAAATCGATGATACCTCAACAGCAAGCCAATTGGTAGATGTGAACTTGACTCAGTAAAAATTTATTGAGTACCTACTCTGTGGAACCAAAGAATGTGTATAGACATCTGTGGCTTCTGAGAGCTTATGATCAAATTCGGGAGGTAGATACTTAAGCATAAAGGAATCCATCAGCACTGCTTCACCTTGACCCTGCACATGGGGAATGAATGAGCTGAATGAAACCACAAGTACAAAGACTGAGCCTTCCAACTCTCTGACATCCTTCTTTTAGTCAATACTTGCTCAGCTGATCAACATCCAACTAACCTATTTACCGCCAGGTACTTTTATATGCCATCTATTATTTAACTCTCAGAGTAAATCTTTGAGGTAAGAATTGGTCCATTTCTCAGATAAAGAACAGGCTCAGAAATATTAAATGACTGGAGCTACACCTGGGAATTCAGGTCCAACATGATTTACGTTATAAAATAGTTGCTCTCCCAAGAGAAACTGCAGGGAGGGTGTATGTGACATCCCCTACTGCAGCTTCTCTGTCACATGCAGATCCCCTGACACATGGAGTGGTCACGCTCAGGCTGCCTCTCTGTCCCTGTTGGTATATCAGCACCTGATAGTCATAGCAGCACAAAAGGGATACAAATATCAGCTACATTGAGTCCCTACACCCAAGAGGCCCGAACTGATGACCCCCAGTCCCTGAGGCAGCCACAGGCCCCTGAGCAACGACAAAACTCCCTACCACTGCTGCAGATGCAAGGGTGGAATGAGTGGACCATGAAATCCTCTGCCACAATGACTAAACACCAATGGAGAGATACTAGAAATATGAAAAACCAAGAAAGTACAATACCTCCAAAGGAATATAACAACTCTCAAGTTCTAGATCTTATAGAACAGGAAGTCCTTTGAAATGACTGGCAAGGAATTTCAAGCAACAATTCTGGGAAACTAAATGTGATACAAGAAAATTCAGTTAGACAATACAATGAATGAGAAAAAGTATACAGGACCTGAAAGAAGAAATGTACAAAGAAATCAATGCCCTGAAAAAGAATGTAGCAGAGCTTATGGAACTGAAGGATTCATTCAACGAAATAAGAAACACAACAGAGAGCTTAACCAGCAGGCTAGAACAAGCAGAAGAGAGAATTCCTGACCTTGAAGATGGCCTATTTTAAATAACACAGACAGACAAAGAAAAAAAAGAATTAAAAAAATTGAAGAAAATCTATGAGAGATAACAGACAACCTAAAATGCTCAAATATCTGAATCATGGGTATTCCAGAAGGGGAGGGAAAAAAAAAATAAGGAAATGTCATTGAAAACATATTCTATGAAATAATAGCAGAAAACTTCCCAGGTACAGGGAAAGATACAGATCTTCAGATTCAGGAGGCTCAAAGATTCCCAAATATATTCAACCCCAAAAGGTCCTCTCCAAAAAATGTTATAGTCAAATTGGCAAAACTCAAAGACAAAGAGAGAATCTCAAAAGCTGCAAGAGAGAAGCATCAAGTCACCTATAATGGAGCCCCAATCAGACTAACATCAGACTTTTCATCAGAAACCCTAGAAACCAGAAGAGAATGGGATGATATATTCAAAATACTAAAAGACAAAAATTTCCAGTCAAGAATACTTTACCCAGCAAGGCTACCCTTCCTAAACGAAAGCCAAACAGTATATTTCTCAGGCAAACAAAACCTGTGAGAGTTCACTACCACATGACCAGCCTTACAAGAAATTCTCAAGGGAGTACTGGGTCTGGTCCCTGAAAAACAACCATCACTACCATGAATACTCAAGAAAAAACAAAACCCACCAGTAAAATAAAAATGATAACAGTAAAGAGAGGGAAACAAAAGTTTATCTACCATCCCAAGAAACTAGCAAACAGAAGACAAACAATAAATCAGAAAGAAAGGAGAAAAAGATACTTAAGACATCCAAACAAAAATCAATAAAATGCCAGGAGTAAATCAACCCCTTTCAATAATAACTCACTGTAAAAGGATTGAATTCCCTGCTCAAAAGACAAAGGTTGACTGATTGGATTAAAAAGATGGACCCAACAATATGCTGCCTTCAAGAGACTCACCTCACCTGTAAAGACACACATAGACTAAGGGGGAAAGGATGGAAAAAGATATATTATGCAAATAGAAATGAAAAATGAGCTGGAGTAGCTATTCTTGTATCAGATAAAATAGACTTTAAACCGAAAACCATAAAAAAGATAAAGAAGGCCACTATATAATGATGAAAGGATCTATCCAACAAGAAGACATAACAGTAATAAATATGTGTGCAACCAACATCAGCACAGCCAGATTTATAAAGCAAGCACTATTGGACCTAAAGAAAGACATAGACACTAATACCATAATAATAGGGGACCTGAACACCCCACTCTCAATACTGGACAGATCATCTAGACAAAAAATCAACAGAGAAACACAAGATCTAAACATCTCTTTAGACCAATTGGACTTGGCAGATATCTATAGAACATGTCATCCAACAACCTCAGAATATTCATTCTTCTCATCAGCACATGGAACATTCTCCAGGATAGATCACATGTTGGGTCACAAATCAGGTCTTAACAAATTTAAAAAAATTGGAATTATTCCATGCAGTTTTTTCAGACCACAATGGATTAAAACTGGAAATCAATAACAAATGAAATGCTGGAAACTATACAAATACATAGAAATTAAGCAACATTTTACTTAATGATATACAGGTCCAAGAAGAAATTAAACAGGAAATAAAAAAATTTGTTGAAACTAATGAAAATAATGATACATCATACCCAAATCTGTGGGATACTGCAAAAACAGTACTAAGGGGGAAATATATCACATTAAATGCTTACTTCAGAAGAATGGAAAGATGGCAAGTAAACGGCCTACCACTTCACCTTAAAGAATTAAAAAACAAGAACATTCCAAACCCAAAGTTAGTAGATGGAAAGAAATAATTAAGATCAGAGCAGAACTAAATGAAATAGAACCCCCACAAAAGATAAAACTCAATGAAACAAAGTTGGTTTTTTGAAATGATAAATAAAATTGACAAACCATTAGCAATGATAACTAAAAAAAGACGAGAGAAGACCTAAATAACAAAAATTAGAAATGATAAAGGTGATATCACAACCAATACCTCAGAAATACAAGGAATTCGTTAGAAACTACTATAAACAACAATATGCCAACAAATTTGAAAATCTGGAGGAAATGGATAAATTTTTGGACACACACAAACTATCAAGACTGAACCAAGAAGGCATAGAAAATCTGAACAGACCAATAATAATCAACGAGATAGAAGCTGTTATCAGCAGTCTCCCAACTAAGAAAAACCAGGACAGGATGGCTTCACTGCAGATTTCAACCAAACATTTAAAGAAGAATTAATGTCAATTCTCTACAAACTATTCAAGAAATTTGAAACAGAGGCCATTCTCTCAAACTCATTCTACGAGGCAAACATCATCCCAATACAAAAACCAGACAAAGATACAACAAATAATGAAAACTACAGGCCAATATCTTTGATGAATATAGATGCAAAAATACTCAATAAAATACTAGCTAATAGAACACAGCAACACATACATAAAATTATACACCATGATCAAGTGGAATTCATCCCAGGGATGAAGGTTGTTCAGCATATGCAAATCAATAAATGTGATACACCACATCAATAAAATCAAAGACAAAATCCATATGATCATCTCTATAGATGCTGAAAAAGCATTTGACAAAATTCAACATTCATTCATGATAAAGACTCTCTATAAATTGGGTATAGAAGGAAAGTATCTCAACACAGTTAAAGTTATATTTGACAAACCCACTGCCAATATCATCCTGAATGGGGACAAATCAAAAGCTCTGCCCTTAAGAAGAGGAACAATACAAGGATGCCCACTCTCGACACTCCTATTCAACATGGTGTTGGAAGTACTAGCCAGAGAAATCAGGAAAGAGAAGGAAATAAAGGGCATCAGATTGGAAAAGATGAAGTCAAACCATCCCTGTTTGCAGACAATGTAATCCTGTATATAGAACAGCCTAAAGACTCTATAAAAATACTCTTAGAATTGATAAATGATTTCAGCAAAGTTACAGGATACAAAGTCAACACCCACAAATCAGTAGCATTTCTATACTCTAACAATGAAAAAGAAATCAACAGAAAAAGAAATCAAGAAAGCTAGCCCATTTACAATAGTTACCACAAAAAATAAAATACCTAGGAATAAATTTAACCAAGACTGTGAAAAATCTCTACAAGAACTACAAACCACTGTTGAGAGAAATTAAAGAGGACACAAGAAGATGGAAAGATATCCCATGCTCTTGGATTGGAAGAATTAACATGGTGAAAATGCCCATACTATACTACCCAAAGTGATCTAGATTCAATGGAATCCCCATCAAAATTCAAATGACATTTTCCACAGAATTGGAAAAAATAATCCTAACATTCATATGGAAGAACAAAAGACCACAAATAGCTAAAGGAATCTTGAGCAAAAAATAAATAAATAAAATAAAGCTGGAGGCATACCACTACCTGACTTTAAACTATATTTCAAAGCTATAGTAACCCAAACAGCATGGTACTGGCATAAAAACAGACATGAAGACCAATGTAACAGAATAGACAGTCCAGAAACCAACCCATGCACCAATAGCCATCTGATCATCGACAGAGTCATCAAGACTACACACTGGGGAAGAGGCTGTCTCTTCAGTAAATGTTGCTGGGAAAGTTGGACGTTCATATGTAGGAGAATGAAACTAGACCCATACCTCTCACAATATACCAAAATCAACTCAAAATGGATTAAATAATTAAATATACATCCTGAAACAATAAAATTCCTTAAAGAAAATGTAGGGGAAATACTCTAGGAAGTAGGATTGGGTACAGACTTCATGAATATGTCTCCAAAAGCACAGGTAACCAAAGGAAAAATAAGCAAATGGGATTATATCAAACTAAAAAGCTTCTGCACAGCAAAAGAAATAATTAATAAGCAAAAAGACAACCAACAGAGTGGGAGAAAATATTTGCAAAATATTCGTCTGACAATGGGTTTACATCCAGAATATACAAGGAACTCAAACAGCTTAACAGCAAAAAACAAGTAATCCAATTAAAATATGGGTAAAGGAGCTGAACTGGCATTTCTCAAAGGAAGATATATGAATGACCAACAGACACATGACAAAATGCTCAACATCACTCAGCATTTGGGAAATGCAAATCAAAATCACTTTGAAATACCATCTCACTCCAGTTAGGATGGCTAATATCCAAAAGACTGAGAATGAGAAATACTGACAAGCATGTGGAGAAAAGGGAACCCTCCTGCCCTTTTGGTGGGAGTGCAAAATAGTGCAGGCTTTGAGGTTCCTCAAACAGTTACAGATAGATCTACCATGTGACCCAGCTACTCCACTGCTGGGAATATACCGAGAGGAATGGAAATCATCATGTAGAAGGGATACCTGTACTCCCATGTTTATTGCAGTGCTATTTGCAGTAGCCAAGAGCTGGAACCAGCCCAGATGTCCATCATTAGATGAGTGGGTAAGGAAACTGTGGTATATCTACACGATGGAATACTACTCTGCTATAGAAAAAAAAAAATACCATTCGCAACAACATGGATGGATTTAGAGAAAATTATATTAAGTGAAATAAGCCAGGCACAAAAAGAAAAATACCCCTTATTCTCGCTTATTTGTGGGAACTAATAAAAATAAATAAGTATACAAACAAATGGGGGTGGGGAAGAAGACACAACAATCACAACAATTCCTTGAACTTGTTAAGACAAGTGAACAGATGTGATGTTGATGGTGGGGAGAGGGACAAGGGAGAGAGGAAAAGGAGGAACTGGTAAAGGGCATGAAAATCAGCTACATTATATATTGATAAATTAAAATAAAATAAATAAATAAATAAAATAAAAACAAAACCAATAATAAAATTAAAAAAAGTCAGATGCAAAAAATAAACCACCCCAAAACAACTACATTGTATATTGATAATTTAAAATAAGAAATAATAAAAACATTAAAAAAATAAGAAATAAAAAATTCTTTGCTTATCTGAAGTTAAAATTAAAAAAAAAAGAATCACAGAGATCGATCAAATCAGATGTCTCTAGGGCTGGGGCCTGGGCCCATCACTGCTGAGAACTTCAACTTTGAGGAATGTCAGAGAGGACTCAGGTAGCACGTATGGTGTGGCAGGGACAGGAATGAATGTGACCACTACAAATTGCCCCAATCCCTGGTTTGTCAGGTGCGAGTCCCGAAATCCAGTGGTTTCCCTGTCTTCCTGAGGCACTGGAGAAGGACAGTGTGCCAGCTGTGAGAAGTACCAGAAAAAGTCCAGAGATTTAGGGTGACTAGAGTCCCGGTGGCCCTGGAACAGTGAGGCTGGCCCGAAGAGTGACTGCGAGGACTGCTAGAGGCAACCACCGGGGCCAGTGAGGCGTGTGTCGCTGGTGGGACCTTTGGCCCCTTACAGGGCCGTAGTCTGCTCATAGCCCCAGCAGGCAGCACCCGACCAGGCTGTGTGACACTCAGGGCCGAGCTCTCACTGTCTGTCACAGGTGACCACGCTACTCCTCCCCATGCAAAGCTGGGAAACACTCTTGCTCTACAGACAGATGGGACAGGAGTGCTCTCCCAGGGCCGGCCACCCAGAGGTGGACTCACACCCTAAGAAACATCCCCCATGACCGGAGCCTACTGGGAGCAGTGCTGAATGCTCGTGTGCCGACGCTCTGCAGCGCCCAGCTGTGCCACTGAGAGGTGCCGGGGCATCCGGCCGCTCCGCTGAGCCACTGAGAGGTGCCGGGGCATCCGGCCGCTCTGATGAGCCACTGAGAGGTGCTGGGGCACTTGTATCCTCGGGAACTGGCTCCAGAAGTGCCCCGAATACCCCAAATGCTCAAGTCCCTGATTTAAAATGGTGCAGTGTTTTCATATAACTTACACGCATCCTCCCGTATACTTTAAATAACTCCTAGATTGCTTATAATACCTAATACAATGTAATGCTAGGTAAATACTTCTTACATTGTATTGTTGTTATTTGTATTTTTATTGTTGATTTTTTTAATTTTAATTTTATTTTTGTATATTGTTGATCTGTGGTTGGTTGAATCCGTGGATGGGGACTCACATATGGAAGCCCGGCTGAACTTGCTTGGGATGACTTGCTGACAGATCTCTAGGAAATATTTTTCAGGAGCTGAAGGTTTATCTTTGCTTTTAAAATTTTAATCTCATTCTTTCCTAGTCACAGCCTCCTGAAGCCACAAGAACCCACCCCCTTTCCTCAGTAGTTCTTACACCCTCTGAAGACTTACGGCCAGAGAGCCAATAGTCTCTCCTTTTTCGGTTCACTCTTCTGTCTGCTTTCAAACTAATCTGTCTGCATGTTAGACATATTTATTTTACTTTCTTAAATAGCTGATTGCTTTTAATTAATCTTGGGACTCATCTCCGCTTGAACTGCCTTATGTTGATAATAGTGCAGCATTTTAAAATAAACTAATTTGCACATGTAGATATAGCTGTAAACTCCATCAGTTATAATGAGGATATATATCCACTTGCACATTTACATGCAGCACCTTCTGGAAAATGCTACTTCCAGTCTCCACTCCAACCCTGTCCACTCGCGTTGCAGAACGGCAGAGTGGCAAACATCTTCAAGCCACGCATTCTTAATCTATGTCGGGAGACAACTGCAGAGACACCGCGTTTAAATGCTGGCTCTTTTATACAAATTGTTTGCATGAAAATGATCACAAAAATCACTTTATTTTACATAGGAAAGAAAAATATCTGTAGAAAGACTTAATAAAATAAAAATAAAATAAAAATTTGATAGTCAAATAGGAGCTTTTCATTTCAGATGTTGTTGTAGGAATGATTTCAGGATATTCAAGTAGGTGCAACCAACCAATGTGGATTATTTGATAACTGTGTAATTTCCACAGTATAGTTTGGAAATGAATTGCAAATATGTCTGTTAGAATTGGGGAAAACTCTCATTGTGAAGACTATTTGTGGTCCATGCAGTCCACATCATTACCTCTGAGACCTACAGAGAAAGCCATGTACTCTCAATGGCTGCCCTGGAACCCCGGTCTCTGTGGGTACGGGCACGGAGGGCGTGGGCTGCATCCAGCACCAACCCCAGAAAGTCCCTGAGTGCACTTCTTGCCAGGACTGGGATTTCTGGAGAACCGCTCCCATTAACATGAAATGAATTCTGCTGAAGCACTGAAGGGAGAAGACGCATCTAAAATAATGTCCTAATAAAAAGGCCAAGAGGATGGGGTCCTTATCTCAGGTATGCACGTGCACATTCATTAGCTCCTGCAATTGGCAACTGGGTGTTTGGGCCCTGGGATTAAGGCAGAGAGTGCCAGGGATTTTTCTTGCCTCATGAAATCAGTTAATTCCCTGAACTAAGAAATAATGAACAGGAAAAAAGCTGGCAGTCAGACTGGGGGTCTCAGACAGGTGCCTGCTTTAAAAGAGTCTGGAGAGCGAAGAGGCATCTGCTCATGAAGGAAGACTTTAAATGGCCATTTGTTACATCAAACTTTTTAGTAATAGACTGAAGGGAGGTGGCTAGGCTGGGGTGGGGAATGCCTGTGGATGAAACAGCAATCGATTGGAGATATGCTTTAAATGGTCTTGCTGTTTAGTATCCGAGAGTAGCTTTGAGAATGATGTTAACCCTTTAAAAGCCACCTTCTAAATAGAGAGCTATAGACACCCAGGGCCTTTCCCCCATAGGTGAATCGGGTGCCACTTTGAAAACCAGTCACTCCAACTGACTCCTTGACCTTGTTGGGGGAAACTGCCCGTTGAAGTTGGCCCACTCTGCCCTGAAGGGACTCTGACCTAGAAGGAAGCTCCATGTGTCAGCAGGTAGCTCTGAGGACCCTGCTTCCCTGCAGGTGATGCCAGCCTTTGTATCAGAAACATGAAACATGGCCTTGCATGGAGTAGATGCTTGGTTAATACTGAATGAATGAGTGGATGATTTAATGAATGATGTTCAGGTGCATCAGACTCCTTTTGACCTGGGCCTCTACTCAGAAATCTGAAAATTTCCTCGGCAGGCTTGTTTCCAACAGCCATCATTCCTCCCTTTTTCTTTAACTTCTTACCTGTACATGAAGTTTGTAGGAGCTACAGGTATGCTTCCAAAAACCTCATTGCTCAGCCTGAGAAAAACATTTGAAAACCTTATGAGAGCCACCTATCTCATTGTACTCCCACTCCAGCTCAAGTCAGTATATCCTGGAACATTCTGGAACTCCCAGGGAGCATTCATGCTATGAAAACTAGGACTAGTGAAGGAGAGGGTGGAGAAGAAGATGCTGTGAGCACTCCCGTGATTTCTGGTTGGTTTTCAGCTCCAGGGATGACAGATGGAGCAGGGTGTCCAGGATGTGCCACGTGGCTTCCAAATTCTGAGGCCCACCATCTTCTTTAGAGCAGTACGTTGCAAGTTTTAATGTACAATCTCATCATCTGGGGATCTTGTAAACATATGGACACTGTGCCAGCAGGTCTGAGGCTGAGCCCCTGATTCTGCCTTTCTAACACTTCCCCAGGTGATACTGATGCTGCTGGACCCCAGACCACACTGGAAGTCACAAATGGAAGCAAGGGAAGGACAAAGCATAACTCAATCACACTGCAACGGATCGGCTAGCAACTTGTTGGTGCAAGCTGATGACTTTGGTCCTCACCCTCATCATAACTACCTGCAATGCGGCCCATTTAGTGTGCTGGCTTCTCGGTGAGACTTGCACATTAATAGGTGATAAACCCGCTGGATCCACTGTCATTACTCTTTTTTTTCTGTCATTACACACGTGTCTCAGGGCAACTGCTGGGAAGCCCCCTGGGTGTCCATTGAGCCCAGCGATTATGTATACAATACACACCTGTACAGGCAGGCCTGGCAGTCACAGGACAGGCCCGTCTTCTTGAAGAACAGTGTCTGCTTTTAAAAAGCCTAGCAACTTAGAGGGATGTAGAGCACTTGATAATACAACACATAAATATCCAGTCTATTTAAAATAAAATACATATGGTATCTTCGCTTAATCAAATGATTGATTAAATTACTTTTGATTGATTTATTTCTGTTGGGGGCCTTTGGTGAAAAAAGCCAAATAAGCAAATAAACAATGAAAGATAGAAAGAAAAATGCAAGGATTCGATTGACTGCCAAGTTTTTAGCAGTCAGCATTTCCAGGCAGGTGTGCATGGCTTGCGCTGAGGGGCCACTTCCCATGGGCTTATGTTGAGGGATGCTCTCTCCAGATGTGGGAGACTCCATCTCTGTCATGTCACGTGAAGATGGGTGGCAGCAGTGTTAATAAGAAGCCAAAGACAGAACTTTTGGACAAGGCGACCCTCTGGAGAGAGCCTGCTCCTGCTTGGCCAGAGTTTCTGTCTTCTTAGGACCACCCTGCCCAGGCCTCCCAGTACCCCCGGCCCCTCCCCCAGCTCTGAATCATTTCAGCAACGTTCTAAAGTGTATTTCAAGACATTGCCTAAGCCCTCAGGTGCACAAATGTCAGTAAATAGTGTGTGTTAAGCATTCACCATCTGGGGACGTGACGGCAGGTAGAACTGACCTTCTGATGCTAATGAGGTGAAGTGCAGTGCCACTGGGAGAGGACAAAGGGCCCTGGCTGAGAGTGGACACGCAGCGTTCTAAACCTCCTGCCCCCACTGGGTCCCGGTACGCAGCGGGGGCTTATTTAAACCCCCAATCCTGCCTTTCTGAAGCGCAGGCTCACACACAGACCTACTTTGCTTTAAAATGTCATTACAATGATCCATCACTTGACAATCTCCATGATTCTGACAAAATTGGAACAAGCAATATAAAAATAAAAGGTCAGAGAAACCGTGTGTGACAGAGCGGAGCTGGCCTGGCACAGATTTCTGCACAGACCTCCTCTGCTCTCCACTGACGCCGGGATGATGTGTCAAAGCTGTTTGAGATAGGCGTCGGGTTTAATGAACGTGACCTCAGCTTTCCAAGGTGTTCAGGTCTGGGAACACTTAATGCACATCTGTTATTATTTTGGTTTTGCTGAATTTCGTATTTTATATGGTTTCATTTCAAGAGGGACTGTTGGAGGGAATATGGAGGCAAACTCTTGTCAGTATATTCTGGTTGCATTTTTTAGGATTATATATTTCTCTGGTTCTTACCATCTAATATTTCTTGCTTCTAATAAACTTGCCTTCCAGTAGTAATTTGCATTGAAACTAGCATTTGCATCCCTGCCCTTTGTGAGAAAACCTAGTGTCAGATTGTCTCTCAGTCGCTGAATTAGTATTAGATTTATCATCTTATCAAGCCCCCAATTAAAAAAAAAATCTGTTACCTACACATTATTTTGTACTAGTTCCTTTATGGTGAGAATTCACAGAGAGCTGGCCCTGCCACCTGGGAGCTTATGGTTTGAAAGTGACAGAAAAAACCCCATAATCAATCATAGACATATTAAACACCTGTGTATGGGCTGAACACAAACTGGAGACTGAGTCAAGGCTTGATGCAGCCCCTGCCTGCCTCTCTCCTGTTTTCTCCTGTTTCTCCCACCCTCTTACCTGCCCTTTTCTGTCCATCCATCGCCTGTCCATGTGTCCCTCCTACATTCATCTGCATAAAGAGGTCCATGGAATAGAAAAGGGCTGGGTTTTTAAATGTGTAATAAGGCTTCTTATAGCCTCAGGTGTTGTTGATCTGGTTTTGCCAGATTTGAATGGAAATAGTTTAAATATCTATCTGTAACAATAGCTGGATGAGTTCTTTTACTAGGTTCTGTATGATGAACCCATACTAACTACCTGAAGGATAAGCCCAGAAAACAAAGTAGCGTAACTATACAGTTAACTTGGATATAATTAGGGGGTTTCAATATTAACATTGATTTGTTGAGCCTCACTGAACAAATTGTGAAAATCCTTAGCCAGGTTTGGTTAAGGAATTAGACTTCCTCTGATCTGGTCAAGGCTGTGCTTCTTGGGTGGTCTAATTTCTGCTCAAATTGTTTTATTCCCACTGGGATGTTACTTTCTTGTTTAAAAGCCCTCATCACTCTTTGCAGACGATCTTTAATTTCTCTAAATTCACTTGAATTCCAAATCTTTATAAAGAGTGCACCTTTGGAAATGGCTCTTCCCTCTAACACATGCTGGTAAATGCCTGGTGCTTATTAAGTATTCCCTGGCAGTAGGTCTCAGCTGGCCTCCCCTTCAGGGCTCCGTGTCTGATGTTAGGGGCTTGACCCTACTGCGTTTTGCTGTCCGTGTGTTTGCCATTCTGAGCAGCGGGAGAAGGGTTCTCTCTCTCTCTTTTCTCATCTCCGTATTGATCAGAAGAGTCACTTCCTGAGTGGGGTCTGAGTAGGAGAGGGATTCTCTGCTCATGCCAGCACTGATCCCGGGGCACTCCCTGTAATGATGTCCAGAGCCTTAGTGGCAATGGGCGCTCGAGTGGTCATTGTCTCGGACTCCATGCTCCGGCTTGTGTGGTTCAGGCTTTACTCAGTGTAAGACCTATTTCCTCTGGTAAGAGCTGTCTCACAAAGTTCTCCCAGCTCTGCTAAATGTCCGTGCTCCCGAGTCCTGCCTACCTCGCTTTCCCTCGAGGAACATACCTCGTGTGGATGGGAGCTGGTTTCTGTGCTCAGGCCTTGCTTGTCGCCATCCATGGGCATGCAGCAACTGGTGCACACCATTTGGCTCCCAGCTGGAAATCCTTTTTCCTCATCTTTCTCTTGTCTAGAGATTGTTCTCTGTGGACCCGAATCCTCTGGGATTTAAAAGAGATGTGGATGAATCTCTCATTCAGCCTTAATGCAGCGGCGTACTGTAGGTACCTGTAATGGAAACTGGACACTAATTTCTTGAATTGTTTAGCATATGATAGTTCCATTTTGGTTTGAGATATTTTTCAAAATTCTCTCTTATTGAACTATGTGTGAAAATCTGAAATATATAACCATGTCTGAGTGTATCAAATGGCTTCATTTCCTTCCATTTGAAAATTGACAACAGAAAAAGTAACATAGGAAAAAATAAAAAACAAACAAAAACCCAACAACAACAAACGTTCTGGACTCAAAAGCTCCACTCACTGTGTGACTCAGGGCAAATTTCTCAAACTTGCAGACCTCTGTTTCCTATCTGGTAAATGGAGATGGCACCACTCAATACTTTTTAATGAGGTGCTGTTGGGCTAAAAAAGCACTTTCATACTATTTAATAGCATGAACCCACTCTTAATTTTATTATTTGTTAAAGCATGCTTTAACTTTTCTCTGGGATTAGTTATAACCTGCATACTAAATTTCAAAAGTAGTTGTCTATTTTACTAAGTGTGTTTTATCGAGGCTAATGCTTCATTTAAAAACATATACTTGCCATTTTTTATTTTCAATGAGTCTCAACTATTTTATTCAGAACTAACTGGCCCATTATAAAATGCCATCCTACTCTCTAAATTTGCTCCTTCTAAAATCATCTGAGAAAGCACAGCCTTAGTCAGGTTCACACGTACAAAGAGAGTAAAGCTCCTTGACACAGCCGGCGCTTCATCACACAATTTTGGTGCCTGCACATAATTGTTATTTAAATATTAATTTGAAAAATGTAGTTTTTAAGATAACTAAGATGGACCCCCAAATATTTGGCCCTGCCAAAAGATTTCCTCATTTAAAAAATATATATCTCTTCATTTGCTATAGATTAAGCTTTAAAAATACAGCTTTCAATAACATAACAATCCGAAAAAATCCTTACAAACCCAGATTCCTCATAAACAGAAAACCCTGGCATGTGTACAATGTTCTTTCATTTAATCTTCACTGCTACAGTGCGCCGCTTGGGAAGCGTGGCGGCGCTCCCGCTGAGGGTTCGGATCCAACATATAGACTGGCCGCTCACTGGCTGAGAGAGGAGCGGGGGCAACACCGAGGGTTGCGATCCCATTGCCGGTCCCGGTCCGGTACGGGCGTGACACTGAGGGTTGTGATCCGTTGCCGGTCACGAAAAAAAAAAAAAAGAAGAAAGTAGACTTGTTTTTTATGCCCATTTTATAGATGTAGAGACTGAGGTTTGTATAAACTTATTCAAGGTCACACAACTAAGGGGAGGGAAGCCAGGACTAGAATCCAGCTGTCTACCTTCACTTCTAACATTCCTTTTATTATAGACCCAAAGAGAAACAGCTTATGGTATTTTTCTACAGCCCATTAGGTGGAGTTCTTCAGGTTCAGACTGATCTCTAGGCATATGGTAAATTATTCTGAATTATACAAAGACCAACCTGTTGTAGCTTAATCTTTTTAAGGCCTGTATCAGATTATGGAATACTTCTTTCTGTCTGACCGCTTCTATTAAGGCTTTAGTTTTGGCTACTTTTTATAGAAGCTTAAGACACTGAATTACGTATTTCAGTGTTACAGGAAAAGGTTTGTTCCGGAGGATCTGTTCGTTTTAACAACTGAGGATTAGAGTGTGGTAATTTATGCTTTGGTGCTTCGAGAGTTTATTTTCTGTTCTGGTGCACTCCCTGTCCCAGCAGCCACCCGAGCGTTTGGAGAGTGGTGTGGGTGCTTTTGAAGGTTTGGTTTGGCACGTACTCGACATTGTGCTGACTCTAGAAAGTACATCAGTCACGGAAGATTTAATGCAGTTATTTTCTGGTCATAAAGAGCTAAAGGCTTTTGAATACTAGATTATTTTTATTAGATAATTTCAGAATCCTTACCAGGCATCATTATGGGTCAGACGAAAACACATCCTTTTATTAAATGCTCATCCATGCAAAATTTTGGACAAGGCTATTAGGAGTGTATGTCATTTCCATGAGGATATTTCTCAGTCTTCAACTCTTTTGTTTCCTCACAGCTATAGAACAGTCCAAAATAACTGTTTCTGTTCTTTTCTATGTGTATGGCCATTGTGGGAAGAGGATGTGCTGACACTAGAATATAATTATTCCTCTCCTGGTTGCCTAAAATGTGGTTAACCAGCCTTCTTTAGATTTCCAGTGCCTATTCCACAGGCTGCGGTATTTTGTTTCTGAATGGACCAGCATTTGTTTTTGTTGAACTATGAAATTTATTTTTCATTACACTTTCAAATACATTTCTTGTTTTCCTGCTTATTATCTTCATTCTCAACATAATGGTTTTTGTTCCCCCTCCCACATTCTACCTCTGTTTTGCTCTTCCTTCTCTCTCAGTTGAATCTTTCCATGTGAAATAGATGGGATTTTACCTGTGCAAACACCAGTGCAGCCACATGCTTTTAACCACTCAGTAAGAAGTCAGCAAACCTGTGTACAGTTGAGAATTGGTGTAAAGCAGTCAGATTCGGGCTGGGGTGTCGAGGAGGGCCTTCCAATTACTGTTTCTCATCAACCTGACCACCCTAAGCCATTAAGCCACAGTAATAGTTTTGCTAATTTGATTTCCGGCACATAAACAACCTTTGCTGTTCTTTGAAGTTCTCAAGAAAGGCATGAAGAGTTTCAAATGGCAATAACTCAACTCCAAGCATAGGCTAATTCATCTTTTTTTTTTTAATAAATCAGTAAAACAGAAGTTAATTAAAGTATAAACAATGGGCAGCATTGTGGCTGAGAGTCTCAGAAAAGAAACCTTTGAAATTCTTTGTGTAATGGATATTACCTGATCGCCCTCGGAGCAGGGCGGGGTTTAGGAAAGGATCCGGTGACTCAGCTCTTTCTCCTCTTCCCCTTAGCTTAAAAAGAAGATGAGAAACCAACAACAACAGATGCTTTTGTGTTTTACTCGCCGAGCTGGGTGAGAGCTACCTAAACCTGAGCTTCTCCAAATGCTGGGGCTTCCTTTCCCTGGGGAGGCCCTGCCATCCATCGCAGGCCCTGGTGAGGGCTGATGCATTGGGGGGCTGGGCGGGGGTGTCAGGAGAGCAAGGATGTCACTGCAGTGTGATTAACACCAGACCAGGTTACACAAAGGACACAGCTCCCTTGTCCCTGATGCCGTGAGGCTCTGGGTCCCATGGGGGTGGGCAGGACTCTGCCAGCCACACAGAGATGAACAGCACACCCCAGCCCCCAAATCTTAGGCTCGGCTGAGTGAGTCACAGGGGCCAAAAGCAGCCCAATCGCCAGAGTGTTTTCGGGTGGGAGCCTCTTGTTTTTGATCTTGAGAGACTATAACAAAAGATGTGATAGGAGATGAGGCAAAAATCCGAGCACTCCTGGGGAGGGAGTTCAGCCAAGCCTCTCTGTGGGCAGATCCTCAACTACACAGAACCTGGAGACTGGGCCCGTGCTTTCTGTGCAGGGCGCTTGGTGTAAAGAGATGAAGTATTTTGCTTCAGAAGCAAAATGCAAAGAGTAAGATGACATTGCATATTGTCACCCACTACAGTCTATTGAACAGGTAAGCACACTCACCAGTGGTACCTGCAGACTGTTCTACAGCACAGATGGCCCGCGCGTGTGTGCATGTATGCACGTGTGTGCATGTGTGTGCACGTGTATATGTGTGTATGTGTTTCTCTGGGTGTGCATCTGTTGCGGAAGCTGAAGGTAGGAACCATGAGGAGACTGCCGTCCTAAGACCACAACGAGCAGGAGTCGGTGGCTCCAATCTGGAGTGCATCGGGAGCTTCCAAGGGATCTTGCTGCAAAACAATCCAATCCAGATTGCCCCAAAATTCTTAATTTCACTTTTTGCTGCCAGAATTTCTGCCACTAATGATATAGCTTTATAGATAACAAATTTTCTTTTAACGGCAGAGACACTTCTCTGAAGTGGTTATTAGCTATTGATATCTTAGAATTAATTAGTCTTTAATGAAAAGTTTTCTTTCTAACATCAAACTAAAAATGACAGCTTAATGGAGAAAATAAAGGTGCATAGTTTTTAAGGCATAGAGGTGCACTAGGGCAAGGGCTCTCTCTGGGCAAAAGATGGAGCCCAGAGAGAGCCCTTCAATGGTATAAGAGTCAAGGACAGGGATTCGGAGGAAATATGTCATTTATTCACTGGATATTGGGCGACAGAGCTTAGTGAGAATTCCCAGAGTGATGGCTCCCCTGTGAAGTAAACGTTTCCCTGCAGGCAGGTGGAGAAATGTGCTTTCCCCAGGGCCCTGGACTGCTCGGAATGATGGCCAAGTGTAAGGGAGCTGATAGGATTCTCCCCCGCAGTGCGTGCCCCGCAGGGCCCAGTCCCAGAAAGGGCCTCCCACAGAGCCGGCGCATCCCGGGGCAGGTGGCAGCTCTCCACACGGGAGTCACCTGTGTGTCCAAATGCTGGACTCTTGTATTCTTCAGGAGTAAGATTCACAGACTTTTACATTTAAAGTGACTATTAAAATATTCTGAACTTTAAAAACATATTTATGGATGTAAAAGCATATCTGTTAGCAAGTGTTTTCTGGAAAGATTTATCCTCAGCTCCATGATCTACAGAAGTTGTTAAAAGGTAGAAACACATCTACTGAAAGTCTGTTATGTCCCAAGTGTGTCCCAAGTAGTATCTTAATTTAATCATCTCGATGATTGTGTCAGGTAAGTAACACAGACGAGGAAGATGAGTGTTGGAGGGAGCGAGGGTTAGATACGGAATTGGACGCAGGGCTGCGGGACTCCGGGCTGCTGTCCTCCTGCCCGTGCTGTGCCGCCTGGCTGACACTGATGCCGACGTCACTATGTGTGTGTTTCTCACCCTATGGGTGTGTTGGCCACCCTTCAGAAAAGCATGGACCTTTCCAGACCACTGCAGAAGAGAAGTAAGGACATTCTTTTCACTCCTTTTTTCTTACTCTATAAACTGAGAACTGAGATTAGCGTAGCGCCTTATGGATCGTAGACGCGTAACTGAGAAGTGTGTCTACAGCTCAGGAACTTGAGCGAAACGTGCAGCAGCACCTCATGCTCTCAGCTGCAGACTGAGTCTGCGGGCCTCCCTCATGTTGGTCACGGGTATGCCCGTGGAGACAGGTTATCTTCTGTTTCTGAGGTTGGTTTTTCTTGTGAAGATTAGATCCCTTTCAAAGGTAGAAATGTTCACCTTCAACAAGCAGGTGCTGTTTATAGGTTTGGAAACTAGGAAGCTGCCTGGGCTTTGTTGCAGCTGTTCACTGACCGTGCACGGTGCTCTGCAGGGACAGATGCACAGGTCACTGTCTTTGTGGAGCCTGCATGCCATGAGGAAAGAGAGGCAACGAGCAAGCAGCCAAATGAGAGAATAGGGACAAGACCCCATGGCGCTGGGCAAAGGAAAACTGTGTGTGTGTCAGTGTGTGTGTGTGTGAGTTCCTTAATGACTTTGTGCCTCAGTTTCCTCATCTACAAATGGGGGATAATGATAATAACCAACGCACAGAGTTGATTTAAGAATTAAATGAGTTAACATGTAAAGTTCTTAGAACAGTGTGGGGCACACAATGAGTGCTCCGTACAAATTAGCCAAGGAGACCTAAAGAAGAGCAGGTCACCTCAAGACAGGAGGGAAGGGGCCGCGGCTCTCAGGAGGCTGCACAGAGGGCCTAGGGTGGAGGAGAGCCCTGCCCAAAGAGATTCTCCTCCATATAAGAGCTTTTTTTTTTGTTTTGCAGTTATATAAAACTTACCTGTTTAGGTACCAAAATTATATCATATTGAAAAATAGTTACAACTTTAAAAAACAAATTTTCCTGTTTAAATAAATGTCATATGGATAGTTTAAAGCTATTTCTTAACTACTTATTATTAAAATCATCTATTGCATTATAATACCAGTCAGATTGGGAGGACTGATGTTCCCAGGGTATTGGTTTTACGAACTAATTATCTTACTGTTGTCTTTTTCTCTCTTTGTTCATATGGTCTAACACTAAGCTGTCCTTTTTTCCCCTTCTCAGTTTGCCTGACGGTAGCCACCTAGAGCCTTCTTTTTTTTTTAATTTAATTTTATTTTGTCAATATACAATGTGGTTGATTACTGTAGCCCATCACCAAACCTCCCTCCCTCCACCCCCTCCCTCCCAACAACCTCCTTTCTGTTCGCTTGTCTTATCAACTTCAAGGAATTGTAATTGTTGTGTCTTCTTCCCTCCCCACCCCCAATTTATTTGTGTATTCATTTATTTATTTTTAGCTCCCACAAATAAGTGAGAACATGTGATATTTCTCTTTCTGTGCCTGACTCGTTTCACTTAATATAATTCTCTCTAGGTCCATCCATGTCGTTGCAAATGGCAGCATTTCATTCTTTTTTATAGCAGAGCAGTATTCCACTGTGTAGCTGTACCACCGTTTCCGCATCCACTCTTCTGATGATGTAGGGCCTTCTTGACAGCCTGCTGTGACCTGCTGAGAGCTGAGAAGGCAGGCAGCCCTGTCAGTGCTCACACAGTAGATGAAGTGCACACAGTCCGACTGGTGGGAGAGACCGTGGTGCATCCACAGCAGGAGCCAGTTCTGCTCTGTTTCTCTTACTAAGAAACACTGTCCACTTACATTTGGGTTCTCTTTCAGGTTCTGATAAGTCAGGATCATGACTTTTATGTAACTGGAAGATTATTGTCTAAATTCAATGCTTTATGGAGCTTGCTGAGCTCCAGTGGTATTGGCGACGATCCCTCACTGAGTAAGCAGAGCCTCGAGTCAGGAGAGTTGTGTTTCCCTCTTGAGAACACAGAATTGCAGATGGAACTGAGCAGTATCTCACTCCATCCACGTCCTCCATTCCATCTCATTCCGTGAGAAATTCAAGGTCGAAAGATGGGCAGGTGACTTATTCAAGGTCACACAGTATCAAAATGCCAATATGACCATGAACTTCAATTTCTGGGATTTTCTGCCTTGCTGGACCTGCTCGATCCCATAAGAGTTGAATCTAAAAACCTTTTGCCTCCTCTCCAGCAGCATGAGTCCCTGCACTCACTAAGATGGGTCCCCTGAGCTCCAGTGCTGCCCCCACAGTCTTTGGGCCACCTCCTCTATCCCACCTTCCTCGTCTCTGAAACAGAAGATAAAACAAAAGAAGGAAAAACAGTGTGGGTTTGGAGTTTAAATAAACAGGGAGGTTAACCAAAAGCCTGGTTTCAATAGACTGGAGGCAAAAGGGATTCCTACAGCTGGAGGCAATTAAATAAAACTGAAAAAAAGTATTCTTACATTCGAACTACTAGACAAGTTCTAGAGACCAAAGGAGGGTTTTGTTGAAGTAGAGAAAGCCTCATATTAGCCCAAGACTAAAATGAGCAGACTTTATCAGCATACCTTTTGCAATGAATTGTTTTTTTTTTTTTTTTTTCCTTCTCTGGTTGCTCTTCTAGCTACTACAATTATGATAGTTCTTGGCAGAGATAATAATTCCCTTCATAGAATTGAGTGATGTCAGATTCCAACATTATAGAGTTAGAAGGGACCTTAAGATCAGTGGAATGCTGGCAAATATTAAACAACTGGCTCCCTGAAAAAAATGAAAGGAAAAAAGCCCCGATGTGTAAATACTCTACCATGGTTGTCCGTTTTAAGCTACCAACATGAAGCCGGAAATCCACTGACTGTGACGCTGGGAAGAAGTACTAAGATCAGCTCTTGTGCACAGGTACAGGCTAGCTCAGGACTCCACTGCTCATCACCTGAGAGTGATAGGAAATGCTCATGTGCCATTGCAGAGAGGGAAAAATTGGATATAGACCTGTAAGTGTAATATGACTTGGAATCTATCTGTGCATCCATTCATCTATCATCCATCCACTACCCATCTGTCCTCTATACATCCGTCTATTCATCCGTCCATGCTTTCATCATTCATCCGTCCGTCACTCATTTATCCTCCATCCATCCATCCACCTCCATCCATCCTTCCATTCATTTAGCCATCACCCATCCATACTCCATTCATCCATCATCCATTCATCCAGTATCTATAAATCCATCTACCCACTATTCAACCATTTAACCTCCATGTATCCATCCGTGATCATCCATCCACCCATCCATCCATCCTTCATCCATTTATCTATTCATCTATTTATCCGCCCTCCGTCCATCCTGTCTATTCTTGCATCCATTCATCAGTCACCCATCCACCCACCTATCCTCTGTCCATCCATCCATCCATCGCCACTCCTCTATCCTCCGTATATCATCTATCCATCCATCATCCATCCTTTTACCCATCCATCCACTCACCTACCTCTCTACCTCACTTATCTGATTGTCTTCACTTATCAAATTAAGTGTGGAACCAGATAATCAATGAGGTGCTTTCCTGTTCCACTGTTTTGTGGTTGCACCCACTATATGTGCGTACTTCAGAAAGCTCATGGAAAGATTCGTATTATCTTTTAATTCTATTTTTCCACAAACTTTTTGAAGTTCCCTCATATTTTATTTCATAGAAACACTTGATTCATGGCTTAACCAAAGAAGTTCAGTTTATTTTTAATGCTGCCCATGCCTTCCTTTGTTTATCTTCATAGCACTTATTACCTCTCAAAATCGTGAGAGCAGGGGCTTTGTTATTTTTGGTCACTGCTGTATCTTAGTGTCTCAACTGGGCCTGTGGCATAATAGGTGCCAGTAGAATGGGTGTTGAATGACATAATCCAAACTCCTCTGCAAGAAAGGTGGGCAACACTGGGTTGCTTTATGTGATCAGGTTAATTTGTGGCCTGGGTACATCTCAGTGGAGATGGAATCCCGGGTACATTTCTATTGTTTTCTATTCGAGGAGCCCTTCTCTTTAGGTCCCATATCATTAGAAGACCTGTTTTTGTTCCAGCCCCCAGTTCACTTCAGCAGATATTGGTGCCAGGCACTGCTTCAGGTGCCTGATACACAGATGAGGAATGCAGGCCCTCATCTTCAGGAGTGGACATTCTTCTGGGGGACCGACCGAGAGAAGGATATTAATTAACACAGAGGGACAAGCATAATGCCAGAGAGTGTTCCAGATGGAGAGTCCAGGGAGAACGTCACACAGACCCTGATGGGAAGCCCTTTAAAAGAGACTAATTGGGGTAATCAATCATCTATCTGCTTAACCATTTTCCTGTCTCTAAAATGAATAGTATTTGTGGAAAAATAAGTGTCTAACCACTTGTAGAAGGTTCTATGAAAGTGAAAAGTGAGGCCCAGTTGGCATGCCCCATCACCACTATCCTCCTTCCAGATTCTGTAGTCACACGGTAGACCATGTAGCCCTGAATGTCAGGTGCCCCTTGGTGACATATAGGCACTACCATGTGGCTGTGTCAAGCAATGCTGTCCTAATTCAACTCAGCAAAGACTGCTTGCTTGTGTACTTAATGGAAAATGGCAATGACCATTAAAACATCTCACCTTGATTCAAAAACTTACTAGATGGAAATTCAACTAGCTGATCCATCAACACTATTCAGTTGCAGTTAAATTACGTTAAGCATGGGGTTGTTGTAGAAAGTTACTGGTTTTACAAATTATTGAGGGTCTGCAGGTCCAGGGCTTTAAATAAATGAGCTCTAACTTAAAAGGAACCTCGCTGTGGGTCAGTGTAGATTTTAATTAGATGTTAGAGTCAAGCATTAAACATCTTGAGAAACTGTCACTGAGTGGCTTCCTCTCCTGATTGCTTTAGTCCTTTGAACTGCAGTGCAAATCCACAGCAGAAGTCAGTGAAACTAAGAGCAGTTTTGTGCTGGGGGAGTCATAAGTCATCGCAGGTAATGGTGTGGTAGGAAAATGGTTTCTGTCTCAGCCCATTGATAATGGATGGAAGTTCCACCCTGTTTGATGGCTGCCCCTGCGTTTTACCTGTTGACAATTGAAAGGGAACACATCAACATTTACTTATCTTACTTAATGAATGTTATCATGTGGAAAAGGTAAATCAATAACAGGCCGAGATCACACATACCAATCTCCTTTTGAACGCACAATGCCCTCATTCATATAAATCTTAGACACTTGACGGGTCCCCCATTTGAACACATACGCCGCCGGGCCTGGCTGGGAGGCCTTCCATCTTATGGTGCTGGTGACAGAATTTCAGAAACTTTTATGTATGGGGAGACTGACTTAAGAGCCTGCAAAGCTACGATTCTGGTGGTTTCCTAATTAATGTGTTAATTGAGAAGTAGAGCAGACTGGGTTATTTGAAGTTTTTAGTTCCTGCCTTCCCTCCCCTCCTCCCCAGCTCCCCAGCCTCATTTAACAGAAAGGTTAGAAGTGGCCTGCTGGTGACCCCAGGCAAGGAACAGATTGTGATCTGCTTAATTAGGCTGTTCTGTCTTACTCTTACACCTCCAGCTCTAGCATTGTTTTCCCCGAGGGTGTGTTTCAGTGTGAAGTTGTGAACAGCTGTGAAAAGGTTTACAGCAGCTTCCAAAGGCTGCCTGAGCTCGGTGCTGCCTCATCTGCCCTCCCTTCCTCCTTGGCCGCCTCCTCTCCCTTCCCCGCCCTCCAGCACAGAGAGGGACCTGCTGGCTAGAGAAGCCATTCACCCGCGGACTTCCAAGCCTTGCAGTTATCATGGCAGTTCCTGTTTGGGTCACGGTGGTCTCTAGCATGAGATCACTCTGTTCTTCATTTTATGTGTGTTGAGCGAAGTTCACAGGAGGCCACGTTTCAGACTTGGCCTCTGTGCTGGACCCCACAGACCAGAACAAAGTGGACCAGCGTGGAGTCACTGGAGCTAAGAGCTGAGTGATCCAACCCAACTTTGAAATGGGTGGGTTTTCCAAAAAAACAGGAGAGTTCAACCAACCTGGGTCTGTGTAATAAGAAAGTCCCCCCTTTTAACCCTCCAAGGAAAGTAACTTTGACACAATCAATTGCTTTTTTCTTTTCTTTCGCCTTTCTTCAGGCCTTTCTGCCTGTAAAGCCACCCTCTCTGCTCAGCTCATCGGAGCGCCCGTTCTGCTTTATAGAATGAGGGTTGCCCAATTTTAGAATTGAAAATAAAAGCCGGTTAGAGCTTTAACTTTGGTGTCATTTCGTCTTTTGACGCTGGCCTTGGCGTTGCTTCCTACTCTAAGTCCCTTGAAACATCTCTGGACACTCTACTGCTTCATCTTAAGGAACATTTTGACTTCCCCGCGAGTTGGCTTTATTGCAAGATCCTGACTTAGGCATTTGAAGAAGTTTTTTAAAAAATTAGTGTTGGCAAATTATTTAGTTTTAATCTTCTAGAGTTTTAGCAAACACTGACTTGAACTGTGATAGCCGAGGCAGACTGAACTGCTTTTATCTCTGAATCCGAGAAACTTGACACATTTCAGAAAGTGAAATGATTTTATGAAAGTTCTGTGTTTCTGAGGAAAGAGCTCAAGAAAAAGTGTGCGTGTGTGTCTGTGTGTATGTGTGTGTGTCTCTGTGTGGCTCTATGTGTGTCTCTGTGTGTATGTTTGTGTGTCTGTGTGTGTCTCTGTGTATATGTATGCGTGTCTCTGTGTGGATCTTTGTACATATGTGTGTCTCTGTATGTGTGTGTATGTCTCTATGTCTGTCTGTGTGGATATGTGTTTCTATTTCTGTGTGTGTGCCTGTGTGTGTGTCTGTGTGTGTCCGTGTGTGTGCCTGTGTGTGTGTGTGTGTGTGTGTGCTTGTGAGATTGCTTCTCGTTGACTTAACGATTCCCATTTCCTTGCACTTCTGTGGCCCTACACTAACTGCAACTGCAACTAAGAGGACTTGAAGTGCTTCAAAACAAACAAAAGTGCTCAGTCCCTTAGGGTCTGAGAAGATCTGGAAGGCTGCCTGTGAACCTTCCTTCCAGGTCACGGTCAGAGCCATGCAGTTCACACTCATCTAGGAGATGCAGGAGCACAGGATGTGGTCAGTGGTCCCCACTTTCCAGAAAACTTCAGTGTCACTTGCCCTCTCAGTGCCCTCACAGTGTTTTCTCAAAGGGTTTCCAGGCTTAAGAACAGATTCCCAATGTTTAGTGTCTGTATTAGTCCATTTTTGTTGCTTATAACAAAGTACACTGAACTGGGTGATTTATAAAGAAAAATGACATTTATTGCTTACAGTTTCTGAGGCTGGGAAGTCCAAAGTCCATCTGGTGGTGGTGAGAGTGACCCCGGGGTCTCACATTGCAAGATGGTGGAAGCAGAGAGAGCAGGGAGAAAGACAGACTCTCCTCTTCTTTTAAAGTCCTCAGAACCACACCCTGACCACCATTTTTAATCCACTCACTACTGCATGGTCCTACAATCCGATCACCTCTTCAAGGCTCCACCCTTCAATTACCATAACAGGATCTCCCTCCCTCTCAACAGTCACAGTGAGGGCTAAGTTTCTAATACATAAAACTTGTGGGACACAATTCAAGCTTCAGGGAGTTTGGGGGGGACACAATTCAATCCTCTACAGGGTCCTTACATTAAAATGTGAATTCTTGGGCCAAATTCCACAGATTCTGATTCAATGGGTGAGGCCCCAGAATCTCTTTTAAACCGGCTCTAAATTCTGAGGCCACATTACTTTGGGAAACTAAAAGCGAACGACTTCACCTTGTAAATGTTTGGACACATTTAAAATGAGAATTTATTTTATTATGCAGTATTTAGAACTCTACCATTTGAAAAATAGACATAGGCTCAGGGAACAGTGAAAAAAATACATGATATATACATACATCGTATACACATCCTCTTTACAAATAGCCATTGAATCAAATAATAATGACATAGTTACAAAGTCAGCCTCAGAGCCTCAAAATGATCTCTCCCAGGACCTATAAAGGTAAGATGCAGACCCGTGTGCTCCGTCGCTGCTGGTCCTTCTTGCATTTCACTGTCTGGGAGTAACATTTTGGCAACACCTATGTGATGGGAGATGACAGTTGCAAGGGGGCGTTGCCCTTCATTGCCGGCTGTTTTTAGTGCTCTCGATCTGCCCTGCGACGCACAGGACCCCTGCCTGCCTTATGTCCTGGCTCACGTCCCCAAACTGCCCTGTCCTTAAAGACTCCACCATCCTTACACACGGAGGACCCTTTTTCCGGACACGCAGGCTCTTCCTTGTCTGCCTGACGGTTCTTACCAACCCTGTGGCCTCAGTTCAGGCTCCTTCCTCCATCTCCCCTGGCCACCCTGGACGGGTGTCGCTGGCCCTCCTCCAAGCACCATGACAGCACAGGTGGCATTGCTTTGCCTCTCTGCCATCCCTACCTGTCAGCTCTCTGAGCATCGTGTCCATGAGGCAGGGTTCTGTCCCCAGCACCAGGCACAGGGCCTGGCAATTAATGTGTGTTTGACGAGAGTTTGCTGAAGGAATGCATTTGTTGAATGGAGTCACAATGTACCAGGGTTCAGAGCCCTTTCTCTGCTTGGAGACTTCAACTCCATGTGACTCAGCTCAGGCTGCCGTATTGAGGACCACAGCCTGGGCAGCTTATACAGCATTTATTTCTCATAGTTTTGGAAGCTGGAAGCCTGAGATCAGGGCACCAGCAAGGCTGGGTTTTAGTGAGGGTCCTCTTCTGGGCTGCAGACTGCCACCTTCTTGTCGTGTCCTACATAGCAGAGAGAGTACCAGGGAGCTCTGTGGGGTCCCTTTTATAAGGGCACTAATCCCATTCACGAGGGCTCTACCCTCATGACCTCATCACCTGCCAAAGGCCCCACCTTCTAAAACCCTCACTTTGGGGGTTAGGATTTCAATACATCAGTTTGGGAGGGACACAGACATTCAGACCACTACACCAGGGATTGCTGTTTTATTTAAAATTCCACATAATCAAAACTGAACTCATATGCATTATTAGTTTACAGGGCTGTCAATTAAGCAGAAGGCACAAATAACTCTGAGATATCATTCAGTCGGCCCTTGAGCCAGAACGAGGGAGAGGCTTCACCAGTGAGAGCTCGTGAAGTTGAGGGACCAGAAGGTACTTCAAAAAGTTCACAGAAGGATTCATGCTATCTTTTAATTCTATTTTTCCATGAACTTTTTGAAGTGCCCTCATATGATCTAGGGCACAGGTCCCGGCTAGTACATACTTACTCAGGGTGCTCAAGACGGCTGCCTGTTCCCATCAGGTCAATGAACAAAGTCCTTTCTTAATCTGTTCCGCAGCTCCTAGGACTCATAATGCCATTTTATCCTTTTATTAAGAAACAAGCATGGTTGACCACTGAGGGTGTGCATGTGTGTGTGTACATAGATATACACATATTTACACAGATACATATATACCCATGCATAATATTTATATCTAATTACATTTTTAAGAGAACAGCTATTTTTATTTTTAAAATGCGTTTCAGTTCAGATCAACCGCATTAGTAAGGAACTATTATTTTAGCTAACATTCTACTTTGGGACACAGTATACAGGGAGGGAGGTCACCCTTGCCCTCAAGGCAATCCTGGTAGGGGATGATAACCTGAGTCTTTATCAACTTTTCCTTAGTTTTTAAGGCAAGGAAGGTGAACTAGAGAGACTTCTGCACAGAGAGAATACTCCTGAAATCCTTACTTATGGAAAAAAATCTCTGTGACATGTTACAGCAGGATTCTAGTTTAACTAGAATTTATATCATTAAAGTTATGAGAACGTTCTGTTATGCTGCCTTCTAGGATATTAATGATGAAGAAGGCAACGTATCAATCTTTGAGACTAGTTGCTTCTTCATTAAGGTACATGTAAGGGTTATAAGCCAGGAAACCTCTCTAGATGAAACATACTTCGTCATTTTCTTTGACCTGGCAGGCACTCAGTTTAGGTAATGAGCTAGTGAGGTTCCCACAGGTTGTCCCTGCACCAGTCCAGGGAGCACTGTTGTGTAGACATCGACACACACAGTGCGTCTGGTGGTTGTTCACTGCACAGTCTGCAAAGCCCTCAATGATAGCACTGCCTTTATTGTTATCTGTCACTTGTATGGAGTGGAGACCCACGACAGCACCTATAGTAGGCTCAGGGAAGCAACATTCAAGAATGACCAATCAACTGATTACCTGTAACGTCCATGGTGAGCCTTATTTTCGGGGTCACCTGGGCACTGGCCGCCTTCCATTTGCCCTTCCAGAATGACCCTTTGCCTCTGTCTTTGATGGCCGGGAGGCCAACCGCTCAGATTGCATTTCCTGTGCTCCTTTGTCACCTGGCTTCTGGTTGGATGAAGTCAAAGAGAAGCACTAGCAGGTGAACGGGGAGTGGGCAGAGAGGGCGTGGGGGGCCACTTCCACTGCTCTCTCCTGCCAGGCTGCGGTTTTGGTGGCCGGGTGCATTCTCAAGCTGTCACCTCAGCTCCCATGGGGCAGCCCCTTGCCCGGGATACAGCTCCTGCGAGATTCCAGTCACACTGCCTTCCCCTTCCCTCCCCTTATAGTGCTGGTGGCAATGGCTTCCCATCGTCCTTGTCCCTGGGCCCTTCACTGTCCTTAATGCCGCCTCTACAACTGTAAATACTACTTTTCTACAACTGTTTCAGTCACCCCTTTGAGAGTGCTGTGTGTTTTGTCCTGGAATCACGACTCACAGAATCTGCTGTTTTATTTGCTTCTTACCCACTTACGTGCTAGATGTCGATCTCATCAGAATTCAGTCTCGTACCATCGTTCCCCTCTGGGCGTCCTGGCTCTGGTCTGTTGCCCTCAGGGTCAGCACTGTAGCCGGATGAGTCTCTTTTTCCCACGCTCCTTACATTTTGGAACATTTTTCCCCACTGCGGAGGTGTCAGCATGCTTCATTACAGGGTCTCTGAAGATGACTGTCAATGATTGTTTAGTACCCACCAAAGCCTTCTGTTGCAGTGTAAACTCCATGAACGGAGGGGCTCTGGACACCCATCTCTGTAATCTGCACAGTACCCAGAAGAATACTTTGTATGCTATGTTAGGGTTGCTCAATACGTTTTCATTGTATCGCATTAAGTGGCATTTGGGAACAGTATTAGCAGACGTGGTACATCCGATGGGCACACGTCTCTTCTTCTCTGTGCATATTGATTCAGGTGGAATCGTGCTGTATATATTTATCTCGCCTGCTTTCGTTTGACCGTATGTATTCGAGAGCAGTCCCGGGCGGTATGGAATTTTTAGTCTCTTTGCTAGTTTATTAGTCTTTTTTTCCTGAAATATGATCATACTTAATACAAAATTTTTGAAAATCCATCTTTAATAATCAAGAATTTCAGCATACACAAAGTGCTGAGAATAAAATAAGAAACTTTCACCCAGATTTTAAGTCTAAACATTTTGCCACTTTTTCTTCAAGTCTTTTTTGTGTAATGAAGGACAAGGCAGTCGAAGCCCTCTCCACCCTTCCCTGCCTCACTTGCTTCCTTCTCTCCCCCCTTCCCTCTCCAGAAACATTTGCTGTTCTGAAGTCAGCTGCGTCCTTCTTACGCACGACTTTACACTCGTGCCACCTGTCCACGTGCCCATCCACAGTGCACTGCTGTCATTTTTGTGCCTAAAATGATCAGTCTTTACTGTAGACTCTTTCTTTTAACATTTAAAACTTCTTTGAGAGTAGATTATATACATCATGTCTCTTAATCCATTGTTTGTTTTCTTTTTAAGAACAAGTATATTATCAAATTTAGGAAATGTAAGATTGATATAATATTATCTAATCTTCAGTTTCTATATGAATTTTATCATTTGTCCCAATAATGTCTTTTATAATGACACGATGTAGTCCAAGATCATGCACTAATTTAGTTATCATGTCTTTTTATCTTTTTTATCTGGAATATTTCTCAGCTCTTTGCTGTCTTTTATGATTACGGCATTTTTTAAAGCTCATAGGTTCATTATTTTATCAGCTGTCTCTAAATTAGAGTTCTCTTATGTTTCCTTATGATTATATTCATAATCAACAATATGATTATATTCATATTCAACAGCTTGTGGCTGTTATGATTACTGATCGATCAGGACATCTATCTATCCATCTATCTATTTTTAGGTACCAAGCCTTGCCTTTGGTTTTTGATTTATTCTTTAATGCTCTTTACTAGATTAATTGGATTTACATGACTCCTCCTTTCCTCTATATTGGTGTAGACTTCCCACATCCCACTTTTTTAGTAGTTACTTCAAACTTTTAATATGCTGTAAATGTGAATTCAAGTCTTAATATCTTAATATTGTTGTAATATTTTTGTTCCTTTTTAAAAATGTCTTTAATTTAGTCATCTGCAGAGTGAAATACATAACTTGCAATGCTGATACTTTCTCCTATGGCAGGAACGTGCCTTCTAAGGCCTTGGGCGACCCGGCCCTCTCAGTGCCCTGCGGGAGGAGGCAGCGGTCACTCGCTGTAGCCTGCGGCAGAGGAGCTGGCCGTGGACAGCGCAGTTTCTGCCCTTGTTCCTCCTCGTTGGGATCTGCCTTCCACAAGAGGATCAGTCTGCTGCTCCTTTCTGACATGTCACATGGGAAGCGGTGCTCGTGACCTCGTGACGTGCACAAGCAATGTTCTGGAGTTCTGTGTAAAGGAGCCCATTCTGGTCACCGTCTTACTTGCTTTCTCACTATCAGCTTTTTAGTAGCGAAGGTAATACTTGACCCCCCAGCTGCCGCCCCTTTCATCTTCTTGCTGACTACCTCAGTATGCAGGTGCAGGAGTAGCTAATTTACTTAGTTACTAAATAGCTAATTTATTTAGCTAATTTTATTTACTAAAAGCTAATTTATTTAGCTTCCTCAAACCCCATCTACTAGTCATTAATATTGTTATTATTATTATTACTAATTATAGTAACTTATTTTGAAATATGAGTGGTTGTCTTTGTTTTATTACTATTACTATTTTGCTTCTTGAATTCTAATACCTTCTTGTGGGATCAATATCCTATCCTGCTGAAATGCACCCTTTAATCATTTTTAATGTTCTTAATCTACAGTCTCTTTTAAGATTATTCTATTATCTCACGTTCTTGGGGTGTTAATTCTTCTCTCTGATCTTTTATCTCTCATAGTGTTTCATTTCTTTTCCTGGTGACTTGTGAGCCCATGCAAAGTGGGGGCTGTTTTCCTAAGAGAGTCCTGTGTGTGTTATGCATGTGCAAAGTTTCTCGCCAGAGCAGTTTTGCATTTATTTTCTTTTTTCTTTATTATTAGCATATTCATTCTTACAAATAGTGATATTTCTTTATGCTCTTTTGCCTGACCTATCACTTCCCAAACCCTCTCCCTCCCTCCCCACAGCTCTAGTATCCTTAGGATTGCTCTCTCCTTCTGAAAGTTCAACGTATTTTTGTGGTCTTTTCTCTCTTCCTTTCCTTCCTCCCTCCCCTGCTTTGTCCCTCCCTCCCTTCCTAGCAGCCAGTTATGAGTGAGGACATGTGGTATTTCTGTTTCTTTGTCTGGCTTATTTCACCTAACATAATTTTCTTCAGACTCATCCATGTTGCTGCAAATGGAGGAATTTCATCTTTTTTATGGCTGAGTAGTACTCCACTGTGTATATGTACCACATTATCCTTATCCAGTTGTCTGTTGATAGACACTTAGGTGGGTTCCATATCTTGGCTGTTGTAAACAGAGCTGCGATGAACACATGTTGATTTCCATTCCTCTGGGTATATACCCAGTAGTGGGATTGCTGCATCATGGTAGCTCTATCTGTAGTTGTTTGGGAAACTTTTATGTGGGTACTAGAAGTTTCTTAATTCTTATGTTATTTTCTCGTCTTTTAGTTCCTGTTACATAGAGTTAGCATAACTATTGTTCCCCGCACCACACACGGCTCATATCTGCGCTTAAAACTTCTTCCTTTTGTCCATCTGAATCTCCAGTAAGACAGGAGGTTTCCTATCGTCTCCCCTGGGGAATGGAAGCAGCTTGTTTAGTCACCTTTTCATGGACCAGGGAGTCCTGCCAGTGCAGCCCTCAAGCCCACTGCCTCGGTGTGTGCTGAAGAGCCAGAAGTTCTTTCCGTCAGCGCCTTGTACCGCTGCTGCAAATGGCCAAACAGCGAACAAGGCGTGTAGCCTACTAGTGACGTTGTAACAAAAGCTTTGGCCTCTCAGACCACGCGACAGGGCAGACTGTAGAGGGCTGCTCAGGTGGGCTCAATAGCGTGTGCACTGCTGGACTTCCCTTTGGTTTTCGTACCAGCAGGGAGCTCTCCAGAACTCTCCAGAAAGTTGGCTGGGTGGTTTTCTGCTGGATTGGAAAAATGCTAGTGTTGTTGTGACTTTCTACATGCAGTGGGAAAATGGAATCCGTGATCACCATCATATTCACTCACAAGGAAATTAGGGCTTCCCTCCCTCCAGATCTCTGGAATTGTGTAATAGTGCCATTAAAACTCAAAATTGATTTGAACTGGATGGATCTGATTGAATGTGGCATTTATTTAGTATGAACTTCTAAATTATATCAGCTCTCAATATACATCTAAGATCTACCAAGAAAGGTTCCATGGAGTTAGATTTAGGTGTTTAAATTACTGTGTTGTTTGATCATCTATTCATTCAGCAAACAGGCTCTATGCACCTCTTACACACACCGTAAAAGTAAGTGAACAAGATTATGTGTATATCTACTAGCTTACATCCAGTAGATATACTCATACACACAAAAATAAAGTAAGGCTGGGCCGGCCCGGTGGCGCACTGCTACAGTGCGCCGCTTGGGAGAGCGGCGGTGCTCCCATAGAGGGTTCAGATCCCATGTACAGACCGGCCGCTCACTGGCTGAGCGAGGTGCGGGCGCAACACCGAGGGTTGCGATCCCGTTGCCGGTCCTGGTCCGGTACGGGCGTGACACTGAGGGTTGCGATCCGTTGCCGGTCACGAAAAAAGACAAAAAGGAATAAATAAATAAATAAATAAATAAATAAAGTAAGGCTTTACAGCAGCTGTAAGACATACAACGGGGAGTGGAGACTCAGGAATGAGAGTGCTCGGTTCTACCTGGAAGCAGGTGGGGCTCAGAAAGTTCTCTTAGAGGAGCTAATGCTTGGAACTGAGCCTTGAACGACGACTAGATGTTCACCAGGCAGCCAAGTGTGGGAAGGCATTACGAGCAGAGCAATAGCTTATGTAGAAGCAAGAACGTGGTGACTAGGTACTATGGCTCAGTATGGCTGGAGCATTGGCCATGTAGGGAAATGCTGCGGGGGGGGTGGGGAAAAGAGAAGCAGGGGAAGTCGGCAGAGGTCAGACTATATAGGAATTGATATGTTAGGTAAGGATCACGGAGTCTATCCTGAAAAGGGTGAGGAGCCACTGGGATATTTCAGGGAGAGAGTAAAATGGTGACGTGCATTTTAGAAAAGTCAAGTGACCATAGAACATCCTGGTAGAAGAGGAACAGCAGGAAACAGGATCTGGGCTGGGATCCATTGCAACGGTCTAGGACCGAGACAACAGGGTGGAAGTTTTGGGGAATAAGTCACAGAGCAGAGAGATGTTTTAAAGATTGAGGGCCATGGCTATGTGGTCAGTTCACTACCCAGGTGGCAACAGAGATCGGTAGAATAATTAGAATTATGAAACATTCATGCACAGCTAATTTTGTGACACGACATGTATTGTTTTTGACTCACTGACAGCCCAAGGTGGAGCCGGAGCTATTTGAGTTTTGTGGCTAGAATACATTGGCTTCTGTCTGCGTAATCACTTACATTATTTGGGTGATTTTTTTTTGTACCTTAGGATGTAGAAATGAAGGGCACACTTTATTCTTTGTGGCTGTCCTATGTGCAGAATTCTTAATCTCTCTCCCTGATCTTAACAATGCTCTCTAAGCATATGCCAAGAAATGTGACCAGAGGCCATTATGCTCTAAGAATTTCATTCCTTTTCATTATGTCATACTAGAACCTATAATCACAAAATATCTTTAAAAATCCTGACTTCTGAATTAAGAATTCACTGTAAAGTTGAAATCTAAGTACCACTCACATAGAGCAAACATTCTTGTGAATGGCACTCGGATTTTATTTCTTATTTTTCCCCAGTCTTTGAATTGCAGCCTTAAGCTTGTTAAACAACATGCATCCATAACTATAATGTAATTAGTGTAGGCTTCAATTTCTTGAAAACAATTGGGGACACAGGCGGCCATGGAATGGTCCCAAGGGCTGTTCTGCTCTTCTCCTGCCATTGGGCTGTCAGCAGTGGCCTTTTACACCAGGAGTTGAGGCTCACGGTTCAGACACTTGCACTTCTGTGATCGCACAGTGCTGTAGGAGCTTTACTTTCCCCACCTTCATCTGAACATACCACGCTACATGGGAGGGTTTGGTGATCCTTCTACTGCTCTGTGTGTAGAAGCAGCCGGGCACTTTTAGACCACTGTCCCTTCTTTCTAGGGATAGATCTTCACCCTTCTCTGCTGCTGCAGGGGAGTAAACAGTTCCACAGAAAGCAATGCACCAAGCTGCTCGCCAACCTCCAAATATTTTTCAAAATGTATCTTCTTCACATTAGAAAAAAAAAACAAATATGGTGGAAATTCTTGATTTCCCAGAACACTGGTGTTTTTATTAGACTTTTTGTCACCCACCTGTTACTCCTTGCGTCTCACTGTGTAGGGCCTCTGCACAGCGCTGTAGCTCCCGCCTGTGAGGATCTAATGTCCATTGGGAGAGAAGGACGTTCTCTGCTTAACTGCAGTGCAACAGGCACATGACAGAGGAGGACAGAAGGGCAAGTGGAAGCCCGAGTTAGGACTAGCACTAAAGTGGCAAGAACAAATTATGTCAAGGCAAGTCGTCAGTCACATGCAGGTGGCGGCAGCCTAAGTCATATTAGATAAGGCCTATAGATACTGTTACCATTTGACAGGTGCAGGTGTTGGCTCATTTCAGAAAGCATTTGGGATATTATATATATACATATATATGTATTGTTAATACTAATAGTAATAAGGATAAAATTATTAATAGTGGGCAGCCCTTGTGTGCCAGGTACTTTTATGGATGTATCACAGTTGATCCAAGAAATAAAACCACGTGTCAGGGAAACAGCAGAACATTGTGGCTCATAAAAAGTATGTGGAATTGGACATCATAGCTCCAAATTCTTAGTCTATCCAAATTACCCACATGACTGCATATAAGTTACTTAACTATTGCAAGTCTTGATTTTTTTTTCCCATGGGGAGAATGTCAATGACTTGCTCAGAAGGGAGTTATGAGAAAAATGAATTAATTTTCTTATAACAGTGAATTAACATTAGTGATGTGTGTTATTATTTTTTTTTAACAGATGGGAAAATCCTGGTTTAGAGAATTTATATAGGTTTCCAGATACGACAGGAAAGGTTAGCCCAGAGCTTAGATTCAACCCAATCTGTACTCTCCAAAGCCTGTGTTCTTTTTACACTGTATTATATATATATCTATATAATATATATATATAGATATATTATATATATATATCTTAACAATAGACTTCATATATTTATGATATATGAGGGTACTTCAAAAAGTTTGTGGAAAAGAATTAAAAGATAATAAGAATCTTTCCATGAAATTTTTGAAGTACCCTTTTACTTATATACTATATATAAATCTTTAAAACATCCAACCTCAATCATTATATCTGAAAATATAAATTAATCTTATTCCTTCATTTTAGATGGCAGCTTTATTTTTGCACACTTGCAATATGTCTAAGTTTAGCTTTAAATGACATAGTTTTATGTGGTATTAAACACTGGCATGTCTAAATCATCCCATTAGACGATATCAGACTAGAATTTGAAGGCTTTAGGTTACAATTGAGGTGTGCAAACACTGATACACTTTTTTTTTTCCTTTTTGTCTTTTTTCGTGTCTGGCAACGGATCGCAACCCTCAATGTCGCACCCGTACCGGACTGGGACCAGCAACGGGATCGCAACCCTCGGTGTCACGCCCGCACCTCGCTCAGCCAGTGAGCGGGAACCAGTCTGTATGTGGGATCCGAACCCTCGGCAGGAGCGCCACCGCGCTCCCAAGCAGCGCACTGTAGCAGTGCGCCACCGGGCCGGCCCCAAACACTGATACACTTAGACACATGAACACAAAGTTCCCTTTTCTACCAGCTGCATGAGTGATGCTATCTTTAGTTTTATTGTTTTTGGAACAATTTGGAGATGTGATATTATAGCTGAATAGTGAAACTAATATTTAAGTAATGCTGACACAACAAAAATGAAGCAAAGTCTCTATGTTATTCTCTTTGCTGTCATCATTAAAATGAGCATGTTACTAAGAGAGAACTTGGCAGCCAGGGTAGAATGGCGAAATTGGCAGCCATGGGGGGTGTGCCACATGCTGCAAGATTTATACCAATTGCATTCTTGCCTCATATGCTTCATTTTTTCTTACAATTCTGTTTTTTTTCATGTGAATATGCAGATGCATAGTACCCAACCAAGGCATAAAAGCACTAAGAATTTCCTATAAGCTTTAGGGAAGGGAATCACATGACTATTCCATCACATGCCCCCGCAGCATTCTTTCATAATGGATGCTTGTTTACGTTAATTTCCAGACTTTCTTTTTCTGTTTCCTTTTGATAGCTTATCTGTGGATACTCTGAGAGAAGATGCATGTGATTCAAAGATCTATTACAGGAATAAATAAATAAGGTTCCATGTTATATTTTTCCATATCATAGTAAATAGAAACTTCTCCTGGTTATGCAAAGAGCCAAAGATCCTAGCTCGCATAAAAGCATAATTTAAAAATGCACACCACGGCCTCCTTTTTGTCTGTCTTTGTCTTTCATGTTGCTAAAGCAGAAGGAAGATCGAGATTGGACAGTGTTATTTATGGTGACTGAATCCACATCAGCTCTGAGAGCTATATCACCTAACATGTCATCTTGATTTGTTTTTGTTTTAAATTTCATTGATTTCTGCACTTATCTTTAATATGTTCTTCCTTTGCTTACTTTGAATTTAGTTTGCCTTTTTTCCCTAAGTTCTTGAAGTTGGAGCTTAGATTATGTATTTGAAAATTTTCTCTTTACCAATATAAAAATTTAATTTTATAAAGTTTCAGCAGTGCTTTAGCTATGTCCTACACATCTTGATATTTTGTATTTTTATTCTCATTCAGTTAGATTTTTTTTTTGCTTGAGACTTCCTTTGTGACCCACGGATTGTTAGAAATATGTTGTTTAAATTTCAAATGTTTGCAAGTTTTTCTATTATCTTCCTGTTATTGATTTCTAGTTTGATTCTGTTGTGTTCATAAAACATACTCTGTCTGATTTCAGTTCTTTTAAATTTGTTGAGGTTTGTTTAATGGTCCAGGAGATGATCTCTCGTGGTGTATGTTCTATGAGTGCTTGTAAAGAATGTGTCTGTATGGAATGTTCTATAAATATTGATCAGACCCTGTTGGTTTATGTATTTTTGAATTCTTATAGGTCCTGACTTGTTTTCTCTCTAGTTGTTTTATAAATTATTTACAGAGGGGTGTTGCAGTCTCCAATTTTAATTGAGTTCACTTATTTCTCCTTTCAGTTCTATTAGTTTTTACTTCACATATTTTGGAGCTTTTTTGCTTGGTTTATACACATTTAGGATTGCTATGCCTTCTATCATTACATAATATTACTCTCTGTCTCTGATAATTTCATTTTTCTTCAGTCTACTTTATTTAATGTTAATATAGCCACTCCTGAGTTATTTTGATTAGTGGCTTCATAGTATATTTTTACCCATCCTTTTACTTTCAGCCTACTCCTATCATATTTGATTTGGGTTTCTTCTAGACAAAATATAGTTCGATCATGTTTTCAACTGTACTCTGCCAGTCTCTGGCATTGAATTGATTTATTTGGGATATTTACATTTAATATGATTATTGAAATGTTAGGGCTTAAGTCTGTGTTGGGCTAGGTCACAAACCCTTCTACCCTGTCCTGTGTAGGTCCTGAGTCAGGTAGTTGAAAGAAAAACTGAGCAGCTGCTGGCAAAGTGGAGGCACTTTATTTTTAGATGTGAGATCTGCCAGCTAGCGGTTCAGAGCCCTTGCTTTCCATACCAAAGAGTACACACACAAATGGCAACAAGCCAAAAAAGGGTACCCAGATGTGCATGTGCAAAACTCTACTCCTACATAACTTGTTTACAACAGATGTGCTGAATCATACCCAGCCGGTTTATAAGATAAGAGGGCCTGACTGGGCCGGCCTGGTGGCGCACTGCTGTAGTGCGCTGCTTGGGAGCGCGGCAGCGCTCCCGCCGAGGGTTCGGATCCCACATACAGACCGGTTCCTGCTCACTGGCTGAGCGAGGTGCAGGCGCAACACCGAGGGTTGCGATCCGTTGCCGGACATGAAAAAAGACTAAAAGGAAAAAAAATAAAAATAAAAAAAGAGGGCCTGACTGAGCTAACACCATTTTCCCCACAGTCTGGTATTTTATTATTGTTTTCTGTTTGTTCTCTCTGTTTTTAGTTTTACTATTTTCTTTTTCCTGCCTTCCTGTGGGCCAGTTGAACACTTTTTAGGATACCATTTTGATTTGTCCATAGTGCTTTTCAGTATCTCTTTGTATAGCTATTTAAGTAGTTAATCTAGGTATTACATTATATATATACAACTTATCACAGTTTATCCACCAGTGTTGGAATTTTACCTGTTAAAGTGAAGTACAGAAAACTTACTTCTCTTTACATTCCTTGACCTTTTCCCATTTTTAGTATAATTGCCATAAATATTTGCTCTAATTATATTTAGAACCACATAAGAGAGCATTACAATTTTTTCTTCAACACTCAGATGTAATTGAGAAACTCAGGAAGAGAAGAAAAATGTATTTGCCTTTTCTCTTGTTCTTTCCTCCTTCCCAATGTCCCAAGATTTTCTCTTACTTCTTTTTTTTTAAGAGAACTTCCTTTAGCAACATTTTAAAAAATGTAGATCTGCTGTTGGCAAATTCTATTAATTTCTTTTAATGTGAAAATGTCTTGGTTTCTTGTTAATTCCTGATAATATTTTTCACTAAATATAGATTGCACAATTGACAGTTCTCTTTTAGCACTTGAAAAATATGTTACTTCCTTCTGGCCTCCATAACTTCTGATGAGAAATCTGCTGTCATTCAAAAAAATTTTTTCCCTATAGGTAATGTGTTATTTCTGTCTGTTTTTTTTCAAGATTTTTTCTTTTTCTTAAGTTTTCAGAAATTTGACAGTGTTCTGTCTTGGGGTGGAATTCTTTGGGTTTATCCTGTTTAGAATTCTCTTAGATTCTGAATATGTAGGTTTATGTCTTTTGCCAAATTTGGAAAGTTCCAGCCATTATTTCTTAGAATACTTTTTCAGCTTCACTCTCTTTCCCCTCTCCTTCCAAGATTCCAGCGAGATCTTCTGTTACAATCCCATAGGTCCCTGAAGCTGTTAATTTCCATCTGTTTTCTCTCTGTTCTTAACATGGGTTAATTTATGCTGGTTTATCTTCCAGCTTACTGATTCTTCCCTCTATCCCATTCATTCTGCTGTTGAGCTCATACACCTTTAAAACGTTTTCTGTTATTGTATTTTTTAGTTTTATAATTTCCATTTGGTTCTGTATATCTTCTATTTATTTGCTGAGAGTTTCTATTTTTTCAGTTGTTTCAAGCATATTCATGATAGCTCATGGAAGCATTTTTATGATTGCTTTAAATTATGTGTCAAATAATTCTAACATCTTTGTCATCTGTACGTTGGTATCTATTGATTGTCTTTTTTTTTTTTTTTCCTTTTTGTCTTTTTTCATGACTGGCAATGGATCGCAACCCTCAGTGTCGCGCCCGTACCGGACCGGGACCGGCAACGGGATCGCAACCCTCGGTGTTGCTCCCGCGCCTCACTCAGCCAGTGAGCGGCCGGTCTGTATGTGGGATCCGAACCCTTGGCGGGAGCGCCACCGCGCTTCCCAAGCGGCTCACTATAGCAGTGCCCCACCGGGCCGGCCCTATTGATTGTCTTTTTATTCAAGCTAAGATTTTCCTCATTCTTGTTATGATGAGTGATTTCCTATTGAAACCTGGACAGTTTAGGTGCTATGTTATGAAATTTTGGGTCTTATTTAAACCTGTTCTACCTGGCTTTCTCTGACATCTCCCTGGCAGGAAAATAGGGAGTGGATTGCCTCATTATTGCCAGGTGGGGATAGAAATCCAGTCCCTTGGGCTCCACTGATACCCAAAGTAGGGAGGGCTTCTTGATATTTCTGGTAGGTGATAGGAGTTCTGGCTCCCCAGTGGCCCTTGTGGATACCACCATGGAAGGGAGGGCTGGAATGCCTCGTTAGTGCTCCCCACATGGCCCTACTGACACCATGGATGGGGTCTCTTAAACACTGAGTGATAGTGAAAGACCTGACCCTCCACTAGGCCACCTGTGACACCAGAACAGCAGGAAGAGAGAGGGATACCTCCTTAGTATGAGGTTGGGGTGGAAGTTCAGGTTCCCATAAAGTGTCAACTGACACTGCCATGGGGCAGCCTCATTACCATTCAGCAGGGATGACAGTCCCAGCACCCACACTGCCTTCTCTAACACCACTCCAGTAGCGGGCTGAGATATCTCACCTCACCCTGGCGGAAGAGGAAGTCTGCTCTCCACACTTCATCATTTTTGGCATTGGCAGGATGGTTCTACAGTCTTATCTTTGGCAGGAGTAGAGCAATTATTAACTAAAAGTTTTTGGTCTTGTTAGGCTGCCCCTTTCCTGGTTCTTTGGTTAAAAAGAGTAGGTATTTCTATTGGTGATTATAGTTGTCTGCTTCCATTGGCATTTTGGGGTTGCTTGCTTCTCTAGCTCCCAATGTAGACGATGTGAGGGAAAATAGTAGAAAACAAAAACTGAAACTGACCACCAGGAACTCACTCTCATGTTGTTCCTTGGGTCCTGCAATCCCTGGACAATGTACCTCCTCATATCTTTCAGATGCTCTTTATGTTTATTTTACATACAATTTCCAGGGTTTAAATTGTATTTAGCAGGAGGAATGAGGAAAAGTACTTGTAGTCCATCTATCTGAAAGTGGAAGTCTGAGCTAGTTGGTTTTTAATAATTTGGGGACAGTTCTTTGATGAACAGTAAGCTCTGTGTTGCGACATAAAGGACATGCCCCCTCCCCCAGATAAAGCAGATTTGGTGAGACAACAGTCTCTGAGTGCTGCACATCTCAGTGGTCTGCTTCTGACATGATGCAGCCATCGGGTAGAGCCTGTGTGGTCAGAATATCACACTATACCCAGCCCACAAGCAGGACTGTCACTTACTTTATTTTGACAACTAAATTTATTTAATCAGAATAAAATAATTAAACATTATGATATGAGAACTATTTCATGCATGACTGAGAAATATAATTACAAACACCATCCTATGTATAATAAACACTAGATTTTGATATTAACTTCTAATTCAACCTCGCCAAGTGTTGCCGAAATCCTTAAGGAAACTGTCTCTGTTCTAATTCCAATATGTGTTCATCTTCTTTCACCATCCTGGTCCTATTAAATGTATTTTCCATATTATTCCTGTCTAGTATGTGCTAGTATGATGATAGTAGCAGCAGAAGTAGCAGCTAACAACTATATAGTTCTTCCGACATAAATTAAGTCACTTAGTCCTCACATTTAATCCAATAGCTAGTTACCATTATTACTTCCTTAATACAAATGAGGAACTAACTAATGTGTGGGGGATTAAGTAACTTGACTAAGATCTCAGTTAATAAGTGTGGCACAGCTGGGGTTTGAGCCAAGGCAGATGTGGTCACTCTTTTCTCTCAGAGCATTTAGTGAACATTTCAGAGAACTCTTACTAATTTTTTTCAATCTGCAACAAGTTCAAACTTGAAGGACTATCATAACCACTAGCTTTATTTCTAAAATGGCTTGGATTTCTTCAAAACACCTGCCACCAATGATTGATTATCCTAAAAATAACTTCTCTGTTTGGCTGGTACTTGTTGGGAGACACTCTGCATTAGTCTGTTTCTGTTGCTAATAACATAGATACTTGGAACTGGGTAATTTACAAAGAAAATAAAATTTATTGCTTACAGTTTTAGAGGCTGGGAAGTCCAAAGTCCAGGAAACACATCTGGTGGGGGTCTTCCTGGATGGTGGCTTCAGTGACAGAGGGTATCACACTGCAAGATGGCAGAAGCACAGAGAGAAACCCTCATGTGCTCTCCCTTTAAAGACCTCGGAACCATGCCCATGACCACCATTAAACCATTAACTTAATCACCTCTTCAAAGCCCCAACTTTCAATTACCAGAGTAGGATTCCCCACCCTCTTAACACTGTCATGTGAGGACCAAGCCTCCAACAAAGTAAACTTTGGGGGGCACAGTTCAATCCACTACACAGTCACCTTGTGGGATTCTCAAGTCCATTCATGTCTTGCTGGGTATTCTAAGAATGCAAGCCCCAACTGCTCTGTACCTGGGCTCAGGGTTTCACTTGTAGTAAGAGCCACCTTGAAGGATGAGGTACTATCTCCCCTCAAAAGAAGAATGGTCTTTCTTCTGCTAACTGTGAAAGCAGTGAGTACCCCAAACTCAAGGTTTCTCTCCTGTAATGCCACCTCTGGTGACATAGGTGTCATTTATATCTGCATGCTCCTGTGGCACTTGGGGCTTGGCGAGTTGATGCAATTATGCTGATACTTTGGCTACTGCTTTTGCTGAGAATAGTAACATTTTTTGTCTCTGACCCAGGAGTCTCATCTCTTCTGGGGCATCCATGAAACAGTGGCAGGCTACCTTGTTAGCTGGTAGGTAGGGTACACTTTCAGACCCTTCAGAGTTTGGACAGTGATGCAGGTCTGCTCTCACTTCCTAGTCTGAGTGCTCTGGGAGCTCATCTGTGCTCAGAAGAATGACTTATATTCTGCTTCTTTCTGCAGGAAGTGTAAGTTACTATTTCAGTAGAGGCAAGAAAGAATCTCTTCATCATTAGGAAGCATGAACTTTATGAGTCTGCCTGTGTAATATTATTAGAAATTCTCCATGATTATAGTGGTTTAGCATTTCATCAGCTCATCATCCATGCCCACAGCCACATGGACTAAATCGATCATTTGGCAATTCGTTATCTTATAATGTTATCTTCCTCTAACTACCCTGGGGAAAATTCTGGCAGATACAGGCTAATGACAAGTGCTTTCTTCCTGGTCAAGTCAGAAAAATAAAGGCAAGTTGAAGAAACATGATATAAATAAAGGACTTTACATTTGAGAGAAGATGAAGTCCCAAGAAATGACAGAGAAAAGAGGTGAAATAAAAGTGGAACATACTCATTTGAAAGTTACTGCTTTAGAGATAGTGAAAACAAGGTTTGCTCTTATTTGATTTAAATTTGTGTCCTGATCCCAAATCTGAACCTTCTAGATGCTGATCTAAGGTGGTGGATCCCTCACCTGCCTGTGACACAGCCCTTCCTGGGCTCATGTTACATTTCAGGGTAGACGCCACATGCAATGATAACAAGTCACCAGATGCAGTGTGTGCAGAGCACCTTGCTGAGCTTTTGTGGAGCACCAGCAGCAGTAGCCTTGGAAGTGGCAGAGGGTTTGTCTTCTGAAAAGGGGAAACTGGAGGGAACATGAATACGAGAAGTAATCTGACGACGCCCTGGAGTGCAGTTTGGAATTGCTGGGAATATTAGCAAATCTGCAGCAAATGTTCCCCTCGCTCTGTTGTGTCTCCAGTAATCACACACGCGCGCGCGCGCGCGCGCACACACACACACACACACACACACTATTTTCACACATACTAAAAAGTTAAAAGGAGAAAATGTCTTCTAATAGTTTAAATTCAAGCTGTGTGTCCTTCTAGCACCCAAAGTAGTGACAGACACAGGACTGGAGTTTAAAAATTTTGGCAAAGGGTTTTTGCCTCAGGTTCGTCCCTAGTTGTGCAGCATCTGATGCGGTGGCTGGTTCCAGAATGCCGGGTGCTGTGGAGAGAGGGGCGCGTTTCAGTATTTTAGCATTCCACTTGCTCCCCGTTTCTGCTGTTTTTACCCCTGGATGTCCCACTTTGTAAACACACTTGCTGTTTTTCTTTTTTTCATAGTTGCTGAAATATGCCTTTTAAATATCTCCTTTTCTTTAATTTTCTTTTTTTTCTCCCCCCCTTAGTTTTTGTGTTCACCTGATTTGGTTTTCTGGGCAGTAGGTCTAGTCTGGTTTCTATTTCTTTTCTTTCTTTGTCTATACTTTTTTCAGAGTGATTCCTTCCTTTGTAATGATTATTCTCATTCGTTTATTTTCTCATAAGAGAAGTGAGTGATGTGTAGAAGGGGCCTCCCAGTTGATCTTTCAGAGTAAATGTTTCCTTTTTGTCTTTAAAAAATATTCTTTTATGATGCTGGGGGTGGACTCGATGCCTTCCTTACACGCTTTGCTGCTGGGTCAAAGGACATCCGTTCTGAGCAACGCTGACTTCATTTTCCTTCCTCTCTCTGGGTTGGATAGAAACTGTGCACGTGCTCCGTGTGTTTGTACCCGAGTGTAGTTCAGGTGCAAAAGAGGATTCTCTGTGTGTGTCCGTGCGTCTGCGTGTTTGTGTGTCCGAGTGGGATGCAGTGTGGATGCACAGAATGCTCTGCTGCACTTTGCTGTGTTTATTTTGGAATGTCATTTTTAAACAAACCCAACATTTATAACTGGCCTCCCTTCATGACTTTCTGGGCCACAGTTTAAATGCCCAAGAATAAATATGTCAGCAGTAAATGGAAGATTATGGCAGCAACCAAGACGGATTGCTGTCTCTTTGGCTACTTAAAAATTAAAATTTCCTTCCATGGTTAGACTTGCTTACAGCTGTGTCTATGGGCTGTGAAGAAGGCACATATTTAGTGCATGGGATATAAGATGTTGAAATCACACAAAGCACCTTGTCTGTCAGTAAAAGACAGCCACGGAGAATACTAAGTCGAGCCAGAAAGCTCTTAAAGAAATTTCTCCCAAACCACCAGAATGTAGTGATTCTAGACTCTAAGAAGGTTAAATTTTCTGGGGGCTATGTATTATATAAATATGAAAACTCAAAGTCATATATTCATTTGTGAACACATAAGTTTTAAAGATGCCCGGTGTAAATAAAAGTGTAACTGAAGTTTTATTTTTATATTTGAAAGTAGAGTATTTTTCACAAATGATTACACCCGACTTGCTGACACATTTTGTGGATTTATCAAGTAAAACCACACAGTGTCAGGAGTAATTTGCAAGTGCCTTCACTAGGTATAAACTTAATATATCTTTCCTATTTAAGAAGCCAGTGGAAGCTGTCAACCAGCCAAAGATGGCATATCCTACTGAGTTGGGTTAATACTGTCAAATGAGTAGATGAAATGTTACTTCACTGACGAGGGCATGTTGTTGGTTCTGTCAGAAGCTTCCCTTATGAAACACAACTCACCATGGTGCTTTCCTTGATTATCATAAAATATATTGATGTCTATGCTTTGTTCTAGAAGATTCAGGGAGTCTGGGCAAAGATGTTTCACAAACAATTCAAATGAATTTTTTAGCATAAAATTCTCACTTTTATTGCTATCATCAGTGAAAATTAAACAAATTTCTGCATCCTCTCACGAACAAATAATTAGGTAGCTGTTTATTCCTTTAAAAATCAAACCGTGGCATTGGGGTGTTGGTAGGGGCGAGAGCAGTGGGTGATCTGTTCAGGGGGGTTTCATCACACCCAGGCTTTGACCAGAGAGGCCAGCAGGTGAGCAGCTGTTGACCTAGAAAGGGGGATCTTTGCTCACGGCTGTAGCCCATGTCAGTTTCCTTATCTTTGCAAGTTGGGTCCTACTGGGTTGCAAACTCAGCTGCCTTTAATAGACAGAACACGTAGGGCCATGGCTCATGAAGGAGTTACCAGCTTTGCTGAACTTTGCTTTTGCTCATAAACTGGTGGCAGGGGTGTAGATGCACTAAGATTGAAGTTCATAGCCCCAGTGAAGAGTAACTACAAGAAGTCAATAACCTTTTCAAGGAGCTTGTTAAATGATTGTTTACAACTGTTTTTGTATGTATTATGTATGAATTGTCCTTAATGAATAGCAGAAAATGATGTCTACCTTTTCTTTAATATAATGTCTATGTTCACCCAAACAAAATGAAGTAAAATATTAAAATTTATCTGTGTGATTCAATTCCCTAACTTACCTTTAATATTACAAGAGAAAAATCTTGGTGGTTGTGAATAGGGCCTAAATTATCTGCAGAATTAATTTAATTATCATTTTATTTTAAATTTTGATATAATCTATAGGATGTGGCTTTTAATACAATAAATAAATAAGAAAGAAAACATTATTATTTAACACAGATTATAAAATTGATAGTAAAAGCTGTATCATGATTGGTTGAAAGAGAGATTCATAGGATCTATCTTAATTTCAGCTGTCACCAATTAGACACAGGTGGTCACAGGTGGTATTTCTTTACGTATAAGATGTGGACTCTTTCATTTCTATATTATCTACAACTTAAAAATTTTAGAGTTTAGTGCTGTTTTCTTTAAAATCAAGTATTAATAATGTACTTACAGATAAACTTTAATGCTTTTTCTGTGATAATTATGAATACACTAGTCCTTTTTATCCCATGCTTACTATAAAAATAAAATTAGCCAATGGTTATCTAATGATACATATCTGACAATCTCCCGTTATGGTAAATTTCACACATACTGACATTACTTTGAGAAAACTGGTTTGTGCCCCACTCCCATCCCAGGAGCAAGTTTTTACTAATGTCCAGCAGATGATATGAAGATATGGGTCAGCTGCTGAGCACATGTGGGATTATGAAGAAAATTGGCCTGAAACAGCTCAAATTCACGAGTAAGCCATACCATGCATGGCGTTTTATTTACCGGGAGTCTTAATAAACACTTGCATCATAATTCTCTTCAAAGTAGTCTTGGCACAGCTTGGGTTTCTTCCTTCTTGTGATCTTTATAATTCTGCATTCACAAACTGTGATTGTGATATGGCAGCAGGTCTCTGAGGGAGGTTAGCCAATTTGGTAACTCTAAATATCATGCCTAGGACCTGGATTAATAGCCCGCAGAACATTTACTGCTAAAATAATAGATTTGCTCCCTGCCTAGTGCCTTTAACATAAGAAAGTTCTCCATTGATTGGTTTAAGGCCTTTCTTAAGCTCAAATGGCACCTGACAGAAAGTTCTAGACATTAGGGAGTTAGGAGGATGTTCCTGGTGTGTCTTAGCAGTGTACAAAGACCACCGTGTTCCCTTCATTAGTATCTAACACCTACTCAGCTCCTACTCTGTATGCTAGGTGCATTAGCAGGTGCTGTACATTCAAAGTAGGAAGTACAAGGAGAAGTTGTCTTTCCCCTCATAGTAAAAGGGGTGGGTGAGCTCTTAGTAACAAAGTAGCAAATTTGAGTGTATCTGACACAGGTTGATACTAATAATGGTGGGAAATAAGTAGGTCAGTCATGTCCCATGTACATATACCTAAAACCAAGACTCATGCAAGGGCACACGAAATGGTATGGAATTTACTTAAAGTTATTGACAGAGAGTTTTGTTTGCTACCAAGGCCAATATTTTCTTTTCTCAATGGCAACATTGCAAACTATCTCTTCTATGTTTTCACTCCATGTGCCAATACCGTCCTAGTCTCTTTCCTCCATCAGAGACGAAGAAACTCAGGAGCTGGCCTAAATGATGACGGGAGAATGGCTTCCAGGGGAGAATGCAAGTAATCGTGAAACCCGAACATATTTTATTTATCATAGAGCCAAGCTGTTGACACACTGCCTGCATCCAGATTAAAACAGAAGAAATAACATGAGATCACTACAATAATTAGCATATAACTAGAGGCAAAGCGTCTAAAATGCTATTATACAGCATTTAGTAATTAAATCTTCCTTTTCCTTCTAGTTTAAACCCGGTGGGCACTAATTACTATGCTTTCTGCCCCATAACCCCATGAGAGCCTTCCCTTAGTCCTCATGTCCTGACCCCTGTGGACTGCAGCACCTACTGCACTGCGACGAGGCTGTGCACAGAAGACGTGAACCAGTTCAGCGTCCTGCCTCCTTGCTGCCCTTCCCCTGCTCGGCACACCTCCTCCTCTCTTTTGTCTGTTTCTGCCTGAGACCATTCTCTTCTCAAAGCCCTTGATCCCAGGTTCTTTTGTTCTGTCATTGTGTGTCTGAAATTTATTCCTTCTTTACTAATTTCTTCTCCTCAGCCTGCTCAAATGGCCGACCCTTAGAGAAGCTCTTCCTTGATCCTGAATTGTTCTTTAGTTACTGCCTCTTCTCCTTTCTCATCCAATGTCAGCCACTCACTCAGCAGAAGTTTACTGAGAACCTACTATGTGCCAGACACAATGCTAAACTTTGTTTGTTCTTTAATAAAAATAACAGATATTCTTTCTCAGATTAATAAACCTCATATGTATTCAATTAAAAATATAAATTAGGAAAATATAAAAATTGATGAAGAATAAAATAGAAATTGTAAATAATCCTACTCACACACTAAACACTATTAATATCTAATATATAGCTAACCATATACACACGTCTACATATTGGTGATGATGTAGTTTAGGTAGAGAAATACAAAGTGTGACTTACAAAGAGGATACTTTTTTTAAGTTTGTATTTGCAGAAGTCTCCCATACCCTTGAATAGTCTTTGAAAGCACAGTAGGTGACAGCTGATAGTTCTGGAGTGCAGACTGCCCACTTCTATCTTCACATGACAGAAAGAGGGGTCTCTTGCATAAGGACACTAATCCCATTCAGGAGGGCCCCACTCTCAAGACATATTTATCTCCCAAAGCCCCCACCTTCTAAATACCTTCACGTTCGGGGTTAGGACCTCAACATGATCTTTAGAGGGTCACAGGCATTCGCCCCCTGCAGTCCTTATTCACTCTGTAAAGTTGTTTCTGGGTGTGGCTGTATTTCCAGCGTTATGGTGCTCAGTCCACCTTCATCAAACAGGGTCCTGTGACTAGTTCTCATTAAGACTGGGATGTGTTATCTCTGGACCAAAGTAGTAAAGAAGTAGGAATTTTTTTCTTCAAGCTCTATGATGTCTCTCACCTGTTGACTGGATATCAATGACCAAAGTCACCTTGGAAACCCTGTGCTGATGGTTGGCAGAGCCTCTATCAAAATAGGGTCATGAGTGACCCCACAGATAGAGAAGCATCCCACCCACCCCTTCTGCCAGCTGGATTTTACACAGTGAGAAATAGAATTTCATGCAATTAAGCCGTCGAGATACGGGGTTTATCTGTTATACTGATGTTACTTAAAAATGAAAACTAATATCTTAAAGATGCTATCATAATACATATCTTAAAACTTGTGACATCGTTTTAGACACCAGGCAGGGGACAGTAGAAAACCTAACACTGAAGCTTGAAAAGATAGAGGCCCAACATACGAAGTGAAAAAACATTTCGTTAAACTGTCACCAAGAATAAATTTAAAGATAATCAATTTGCCTGTAGCTCTAAGGGAAGAGGTTGCACATGGAGTAGTGGTAGGATATGCAGACAATATTAGTTTCCTAGGGCTGTCACAGACTGGGCCCTCAAAACAACAGTAATTCACTTTCTCACAGTTCTGAAGCCCAGAAGTCCAAAATCAAGTTGCTGGCAGGGCCATGCTCCCTCCCAAGGGTCGAGGGAAGAATGCTTTCATGCCTTCTTTTGGCATCTGCTGGCTGCTGGCATTCCTTCACATTCCTCGGCTTGTAGCCGCATCACTCCAGTTTCTGCCTGTGTCTTCACAAATCCATCTTCACATGTGGGTCATGTACTCTGTCTATGTGTGTCTACCTCTAAATCCCTCTCTCTCTATAAAGACATCAGTTACTGGAGTTAGGGTCCACCCTAATCCAGTGAGACCTTAACTTGATTACATCTGCAAAGATCCTGACTCCAAATAAGGTCACATTCGCACGTATCAGGCATTAAGATTTTAACATATCTTTTCGGGAAATACAATTCAACCCATAAAATGGACATTGAAAAATTATAGAAGGTCAAGTAACATTTTGTTTGTTTGAAGACAAAAATGAAAGGGAATGGAGAGAGTACAGATGTTCGGAGTCTCAGGCTGGAAAAGTAGGATTGTACTCACTAGGTAATTAGGGAGCCAGACTGAGCAGATCATCTAACACATTCAGCCTGTGGCTTCTGGGGTGCTGGCGTGGGAGAATAGATTCTGTGCGTAGGAATGATACCCATGGATAATTGTTGACCAGAGGGACGGACAGTGACAGAGACGCGCAGCTGTCCACAAGAGAGCATGCTCCCTTCTACAACATAAAACTATCGCTGGGGAGGACCATCCTATCCAGGGACTACATTTTGTAGTTCCCCCTGCATCCAGGTGAGAATGGAAGAGATGGGTTTTGATTCCACCCGGTTAACGAGTGGATAAGCCGTCTCCGTCCTCCCTTCCTTCAACTTCTGACTAGATGTCCATAGTCAGAATGAATTTGGGTTCTGCATGCTGAACAGAGTAGGGACCCTCTGTCAGACTGGACCCCTTAATGACTGGATGAAAATAAACTTGTCTTTTGTTAAGTCACCGAGAATTCAGGGTTTATCTGTCATGACAATAGAAAATTTTACTTTAACCGACATCTAAGTTGTCCCTTAATTTATTTGAAATGTCCTTTATAGTTAGGCATTTTTAGATGTTTTTAGGTTTCCACCGTTGAAATAATATTAACCTATGTTGTTTTGTATTCATCACTGCTTATTTCTTTAGGGTATACTCCTAATATGAAATTCTGGGGTTATTAGAGGCTGTCAATATTTGTTGCCTTCCATAAAGAATGTTTCAATTTATAATTTTTGTTTCCAGAACTGTATGATATCACCATATGTGTACACCCTTGCCAACACTCTTTACAAAAATTTGCCAAATTATCTGCAGAAAAAATCCATAAAGAATGTTTCAATTTATAATTTTTGTTTCCAGAACTGTATGATATCACCATATGTTTACACCCTTGCCAACACTCTTTACAAAAATTTGCCAAATTATCTGCAGAAAAACCCCCAGTAGATCTTGACTGAGCTGGAAGTGCAGCCTGCATGTGCAGTCATTGTCACTTTATCACCTTTTATTCACTTCTAAACTTGTCACAATTGGTCTTCCACTCCTTACAGCAAATGAAAATGCACCTCTTAACAGTCTCTAATGACTTCCTACTTATCAAACCAAATGGACATAATTAATTTCTTGTCTTACTTCACCTCTTTATATGCTTCACAAATTGAACAGAGACTCTTTCTTTCTTGTTATTCTCTTTCTTCTTGGCTTCTGGTTTTGTCTTCTCTTTAATATTATTATGAGGATGATTCTTTCCTTGTGACCGTTCCTCCTAAGTCTTTTCCTGGGGCCTCTCTCTTTCCCTTGTACCTGCATGTTGGAGTCTCTTGGTTCTTGTCCTTTGCCCTCATATTTTCTACCCTCACCCACTGATGGAGTTTGGATGTGTTGTCCCCTCCAAAACTCATGTGGAAATCTGATCCCCAGTGTGGCAGTGCTGGAAACTGATTGAGTCATGGGGGCGGATCCCTCATGAATGGATTAATGCTCTCCCTGGGGGAGGGGGGATTAATGAGTGAGTTCTTGCTCTATTAGTTCCCATGAGAGCTCATTGCTTAAAAAGACCCTGGCACCTTCTCTCTTTCTCTCTTGCTTCCTCTCGCCATGTGAT